>NC_056732.1:317576577-317654077 GCF_019279795.1 Protopterus annectens | reverse complement strand
CCTTATCATGAATTCACAATGCTTGATGTGCCCCTTTGAGGTTCATATGTGCTGCAGGATTTATGTTCAATGCTTTCAAAATCCGTTCCTTTAAGGAATAGCTGTCATCTCTTCCTTTCATATTCTCTGAAGATCCCACATTACCTAATTTTTTTGCTATGGCCAACTCTTCAAATCTTCCATTAAATATTTTCTATCTGTTTTGCATCTGCTTTCACATGCCCTGACTATTCTTGCACTATTGTTGCACTTGGATGGCTGGAATTCTTGCTACAGACTCAAAGAAAGTAGTTTTCACAATTCATAGTTCCACAGTGTTTCAATGAACTAGGTTAGTTGCTTTAAATGTAGTTGTACCCTCAAATATCTTAGCTATCAATCAAGTAAGATTGTCAATTTTATCATGCAAGACATGTGGTGGTCCCCTGCCAGGTAGGTCCTTATATATATTTTTTTAGCCAGCTGGACCTTGCACGGACTGAGATAAACAAATGTTATAATAGCAGTCTACTGACATCATTCCAACTTTGATCTACTGATCACTCATTTTGTTTATCTCTGTCATAGCAGTTTACTAAATTATCACTGATACGACCCCACCTCCAACCTAATCCCGCCAAAATGGAACTAATGCAGTGATTATGCAAGAATATAAACTAGCTTCTTATGAGTACAGAGACTTTAAAAATATAATAATCGGGACATTTAATAAATGCTGAGCTGACTGTAATAACATATAGTTGGGAACAGTTGAATGAGTGTATTTATAGGGGAGACAAATTTGTTGTCTGAAAATACAATATGCCAACAGACTTAACTTTAGAAGTTGTTGTATAAGGTGCCATTAAGAAATGTAAGCCATTAAAAGTGAGGCATCCAGCAAATATCCTGAGTTATTAGTAATTGCAGCAGATATATGTGTATGCGTGTGTGTATCTATCCCTCTATCGATCTATCTATCTAAACACACACACACACACACACACACACACACACACACACACATACACACACACACACACACACACACACACACACACACACACACACACACACACACACACACACACACATACACACAGACGAGTGGCATTTATATGTTGCACACTAGGGCAGCGCCGGTTAAGCAGGTTTAAACTATTCGGGCTACCTAAAGTCCACTCTTCAAATTTTCCCTTAAAACTACTTTCCTCGAACTATACTACTGATCAAATCAACGTATCCTATAACTAAAAAGATCATCTCTACTTGACTCCAAGTAGACTATTCTCTATCTGTTAAACCTAGCACTTGCTCCTGCAGTACTTATTACCTTGATACGGCACCCTTTGTCATAGATAGTACCCCAAAAAGGCAACCCCCCATTTCTCGGTCACCCACGTCCCCCGGAATCTTTTTTTAAAGTTTTTTGTCTATCCTTCTAGCATGTCGAGGGATCAGTTGCTAGTGTCCTCTCCTGCTCAGCTGGTGAACCTGGGAATATTGAGGCAATGTTACAATTGCCTCATGTACACAGACAACCCTCTCCTCCTCCCACAAAACACAAATACATGCGAGATGCAACTATATCGGCCAAACTGGAGGCTGAGCTCTTCAACATAGGACTGGCAAGACCAGTCAGGAGGAGAAGGTTACCACACACACTATAGACCCAGTCTCACATAGTACCATTACAACCTCAAATCATACACATAAACACACAAAGACATACTGGAGGCTCTGATCAAAAATCTACCAAAACAGCAGAGGCCACCAAAGCAGACACCCAAACAACCACCACCTCAGAACACAACACCTAACACACAGACCTCACAGTCAGAGTGTCAAACAGTCACAGCCCTTAAGGCCAAACACAATGCCAGACACACTAATCATTGGTGACTCCATAGTCAGACACACTGACGCCCCGCCACCAGACTGAGTAAGGAGAAGGTCACAGTGGCCGCCTGTCGGGCGCTAGAATCCGGCCACATAACGCAAGCACTCAGGTCTCTCAACAGCAGGTACAAATACGCACTCAGTCATTGTCCACACTGGTAAACGACCTGAGACGTACCTCCTTGGACCATACATGAAAAGAGACATTGAGGAGCTCTCTGATCATGTAGCCCAGGCAGGTATGACCCTGACCTTGAGCAGTATCCTACCTTCACCAAGAATGATGCCACAATACAGAGATAAGATGATCAGCTTTAACATTTGGCTTAAACACTGGTGTCATTCAAAGGGGATCCAGTATCTGTCTGCCTGGGATGACATGCTGGACAAGCCACGCTGCTTCACAAGGGACGGCTTGCACCTGTCACCCTGGGATTCCGGATATTGGCAAAGGCTCTTGCACCCTATAGTGCCTTTTTAGACAAGTCTCAAATTCTAAACCTACCACCCTAGAACACAAAAAAGGAAAAAACTAAAGGTAATGCTGCTCAATGCCAGAAGTCTAAATCTAAAATGCATGCACTAGGCCCTTCTCAGTATGTGGAGAACATCGATGTCTGTGCTGTGACAGAAACCTGGTTCAAGGCTCCTGAGAGCACCCCATCGCTATCAGGTTTTACCTCATATCATGCTCCGCCCCAAAATCCGGACAATACCAAGAAAGGAGGGGGGTATCCATATTCATCAAGGACACCCACACCTCAAGACTGGTGGCAACGCACTATGCATCGGAGACCATCCAGGTGCACTAACCATAGGCAAGACTGCTCTGCAAATTGTAGCATGTTACAGGCCACCCTCACAAACTCAGGAACCTCACATGGCCTTCCTGAAAACACTAGAGGGATAAATGTATCACCAAACACCATCATACTAGGTGACTTCAATTACCCTAATATAGACTGGGAACACTACTCAAGCCCAAACACCCTAGCCCAAAAGTTCCCGGAATTCATAAACTCAAATGCCATGGAACAACTAGTCACCATCCCCACAAGAGGAGATACAACATACTTGATCTCATCATCACGAACATGGGAGCACAATGTTCAACACTGGAAGTATACCCTCACTGGTGAGATCAGATCACAACCAATCTCGCTGGAGGTCCTCATCCCACCCCCACCTGAAATAAAAAGACCACAGTAAAGAACTTCAAAAGCCGACTTCACACTTCTAAAGACTAGTGTGGTCTCCTTTCAGGCCCCGAGCCGGGAAAACAATACTCAAGCCGCTGAATCACTTACAAATGCTCTACCAGCACCTGCAGGACTGCATGGATAAGGCAATCCCAAGCAAAACAAAGACTCTTTTTACTCAAAGGCAAGCGCCCAGTCTGGTGGACCCCAGCCATAAACAAACTCTACAAATAAAAGGAGGAAGCTACTACAAGATAGAGCAAAATCCTTAAAAGGTAAGACACCCTTGATCACTATAAGTAAAAAACTAAGAGCTCTCATAAAATCATCCAAAGCAAATTTCGAGAGAAAAATAGCTAAAGACTCAAAAGACAATCATAAAGCCTTCTTTAGCTATGTTAGAAACCTAGGAGGAAACTCCCAGATATGCTCAGAACTAGTTCAAAATGATGTGAAGATTACTGATCCTACAGACATTGCCAACATACTGGCTGACAGGTTCAGTGCAAACTTCTCCCCCCCAAAAGGAGAGATATCTATACCAAACGAGTGCAGCCCCCCAAACATCTCCAGCGCCCAAGTGAGAACTGCTCTCTCCAAAGCAAAAAACACAGCATCCATGGGACCTGATGGTGTCCCCGGCTGTGTGCTCCACGAACTCAAGGAGGAATTAAACCCACAGCTAGGACAACTGTTTAATCAAAGTCTTACCTCTGGATACGCACTCCAGGAGTGGCGACTGCAACTGTGGTCCCACTTCACAAAGGCGGTGCCTCCACAGACCCTGGAAATTACCGGCCCATTAGCTTGACAAGCCTATTCTGCAAAGCCATGGAGAGGATCATAATGGACCTCATAAATAAAGACATAGGGAATTCTGCAGACTTTGATCCAACCCAGTTTGGCTTTGCCATCAGTTGCAGATCATGCCTTTTAAACTTGAAGCTGACTTTTTCAAAACAGTCACCAAAGCCATTGATAAGGGAAAAGGCAGTCCATACAGCTTCCACCCTCGAATCTGGCTAAGGCCTCTCGGACATACAATACCCCACTTCGGGTATCATTGAAAACTCATCAGCTTAAATGTTAACCCATATTTTTCCACTTTTTGTGTTCTTCTCTTTATCTACCTCATTCTTATTTTTCAGAAATAAACTTTTTCATGCCTTTATCCACATAAATGTGAGGGTTGCTGCTCTACATTCCCTTTGCAACTCTTTGTTTTGTGGTCTTCAATGTCTCTTTTCTTGAACAGCATCCATGAACTCTTTTGATATATCTAGTAGCAAGAGGGTCATAGTATTTTTTGGTGAAATGTCTTCCTCAAATCTCTGTCTCACTGGTGAATTCCTATGTCAGTTTTCTCAGTCCACTGACTGTGACTCCAAATTTGGACTCCTTAAATTTGGTGAAGCGGAGAATTACAACACTGCTGTGAATTTCTCTAGACCCATGATTTTTAAGATCTCTCCTCCAAATGGATAATTGAGCTAATTCTCGTGGTTTGCTTGGCAGTAGTATAATTCAGAACATTCTATTTTTAAATATTTTCCTTTAAAAATTGAAAGACCACTCTTACAATGGCAAACAAATGGCTATGACCTTTGAATTTCAGTGTCAGATTAGCAGGTTACATACTGATGCAATGCTTTTCCTTTTTGGGCAGTTGCTGGAGCAATGTCTTGGAATGAACAAATTATGTGTCCTCAAATAAGGAATGTTAGCCTTCACCTGCAACTTGTAACAACTGAGGTTTAACGGCATACGTGAAGAGTAAAAAAAAAGCATCTGTTTTGGAGGCTATTCTGCCTTATGAATTCACAATGCTTGATGTGCCCCTTTAAGGTTCATATGTGTTGCAGGATTTATGTCTATGCTTTCAAAATCTGTTCCTTTAAGGAATAGCTGGCATCTCTTCCTTTCATATTCTCTGAAGATCCCACATTGCCTAATTTTTTTGCTATGGCCAACTCTTCAAATCTTCCATTAAATATTTTCTATCTGTTTTGCATCTGCTTTCACATGCCCTGACTATTCTTGCACTATTGTTGCACTTGGATGGCTGGAATTCTTGCTACAGACTCAAAGAAAGTAGTTTTCACAATTCATAGTTCCACAGTGTTTTAATGAACTAGGTTAGTTGCTTTAAATGTAGTTGTACCCTCAAATATCTTAGCTATCAATCAAGTAAGATTGTCAATTTTATCATGCAAGACATGTGGTGGTCCCCTGCCAGGTAGGTCCTTATATATATTTTTTTAGCCAGCTGGACCTTGCACGGACTGAGATAAACAAATGTTATAATAGCAGTCTACTGACATCATTCCAACTTTGATCTACTGATCACTCATTTTGTTTATCTCTGTCATAGCAGTTTACTAAATTATCACTGATACGACCCCACCTCCAACCTAATCCCACCAAAATGGAACTAATGCAGTGATTATGCAAGAATATAAACTAGCTTCTTATGAGTACAGAGACTTTAAAAATATAATAATCGGGACATTTAATAAATGCTGAGCTGACTGTAATAACATATAGTTGGGAACAGTTGAATGAGTGTATTTATAGGGGAGACAAATTTGTTGTCTGAAAATACAATATGCCAACAGACTTAACTTTAGAAGTTGTTGTATAAGGTGCCATTAAGAAATGTAAGCCATTAAAAGTGAGGCACCCAGCAAATATCCCGAGTTATTAGTAATTGCAGCAGATATATGTGTATGCGTGTGTGTATCTATCCCTCTATCGATCTATCTATCTAAACACACACACACACACACACATACACACACACACACACACACACACACACACACACACACACACACACACACACACACACACATAAACACACACACACACACACACACACACACACACACACACACACACACACACACACACACACACACACACACACACACACACGAGTGTCATTTATATGGTCAGATAACCCTTTGGTTGAAGAGAAAGAAGATGGTAAATGTGACTGAAATTGAGCTGATCGTAAATTACTGGCTTTTTTTCTGAGTGAGATTGCATGACAGTGGTGAGTGGGAAATTTGCTGTTTCTACTCTTTAGTGCAATCCTATATCTGCTATATGTATTTAGCAAAGGATGTAAGGGTGCACATGGGGGCTTGCTCATTGCAAAATGTAGTGTTTTATTTATTTATTTTTATTTGTGTTTCAAGAAGTTTTGTTCAATCATTTAAAATTAGTCGTTTTATGTATTAGACCAAGTGTCATATAATAGCATTTGTGTGCATGTGTTTGTGTGTGTACATGTATTGATATAAGTCTGTGTGTGTATGTGTCTATAAACATATATATATATCTATATCTATATATATATATATATATATATATGTATATATATATATATATATATATATATATATATATATATATATATATATATATATATATATATATATATATATATATATATATATATATATATATATATATATATATGTATATTGTGCATAGATAATTAGCAAATTTTATTAGTTTCAACACAAAAATGCAGATTACAGTTTCACACAGACAAGGCCACCTTTGCTGTGAAAATCCTGCCAGCCCAATATATATATATATATATATATAGATATACATATATATATATATATATATATATATATACATACATATATATATATATATATATATATATATATATATATATATATATATATATATATATTTTTTTTTTTTTAATTTCTTGGCCAAATCAGACCTCGTTATTACTGGCCTAGGCCTCAGTGCTCCACATCCAGAACAGCTTTGCCAGTCATTCTCCTGACCCCTTAAATTCTGCCAGTATTACTGGGGATGGCCATGAATCTTAAAGGCATCCTTGGGGCTCAGCTATTTCGGCTTCCCTCTGGTATTTTTTTTTTGGATTACACAACCTAACCACTTCTGCTTTCCCTGACCTCCATGCTCATTGGTCATGTCCAAGAGCAACTCCTGTCTTTGGACTATGCCTCCCCTTAGGGAGCATCGCCAACAAGTGCATTACTCCGAAAACAGGCATACCCATCTGTCACTGCCACTCAGTCAGTCACACAAGCCACTAATCAAACCTTGGTTAGCTGTGCCATAATTAGGACTTTATCCTTCTATGCCACTGGAGTGGTTAAGCCCAATAAAAAGTAATTTGTACAGCTAGAATAGTTTATTTTGTGTCTGTCTACTACTGGAGGACTGCAAACTTCATTTGATGGACTTAGATTATATGTATGTGTGTGTGTGTGTGTGTGTGTGTGTGTGTGTGTGTGTGTGTGTGTGTGTGTGTGTGTGTGTGTGTGTGTGTGTGTGTGTAAAAGTCCACAAACACTACTTCTATGGGGCTGGATAACATACCAGGTTTCCTACTGGTTAGCCTGAATCATGGCTTGTCAAATCCTCTACAGCAGTTATTCACTATCAACCTCCACACAGACTTCATCCCGGATGAATGGAAGACAGCAACAGTCATCCTCTTGCACAAAGTTTGGGTGTCAATGGACCTGAGTAATTATAGACCAATAAGCCTGCCCAGCCTCATCTGTAAAGCTATAGAAAGTTTCCTTATGGAATTAATAAATAAGGGCATATATAACCTACAAATTCTCAACCCAAACCAGTTTGGATTCATCAAAGGCTGACCCTGCCAACTTACCCTGTTCAACTTCTTCAAGTAGGTTACTAAAACAGTGTATGAGGGCAAATCAGTAAACCATGCATATGGAGACATTGAAAAAGCATTCAACACCATCCCATATTCAGGTATTGTAAATAAGGTCTACCAGATAAATGATAATCCCTACTTAACTGTTTGGATGAACAACTGGTTTACAAATAGAACCCAAGAAATTAGGCTGGGAGACTGTATCTTTCAAAAGAGCTGTCACTAGTGGTGTACCTCAAGTTGCAGTCCTTAGGACACGCCTTTTTGGCATTTACTTTTCAAACATCAAAACAAATGTTAATGATTTATTGCTGACAGAGTATGCAGATGACCATAAAACTGGTACTACCATAAACTCCCCAGAGGGCTCCAAAGTGCTCCAAAAGGGCATTTAGCAAACTAGTATCTGGTGTTAAAACCATGGACTAAAACTAAATGACAAGAAATGCATAATTGTAACCCTTGGCAAGCATGACTTTGCATGCAATTGTCACAATGGCAAAACATTCCAGAAAGATCATCCCATAGACAGGGATCTAGGAACTAGCATTGACTATGAATTGCCATTTGATCACTATGTATCGACTATTATAAGGAAGTCCTTTTTCATTGCACAAATTATATGTAGCGGTATGGCATCCCGGTCCACTGCTGTACTCATTCTGCTGTACTTGTCTTTCATCTGGACGAGCATTGAATATAATGCCCCATTTTGTATGCATCTGTCCAAACACTTGTTACAATCTGAGGGACTACAACACTTTCTCACTAAAAATATCAAGGACCTAAATCAAAAAACTATGCAGACCACATCTAAGCCTTGTTCTTCTTCTTGGTATCTTACAGGCTACTAAGAGGTGACCTCTGCCTTGTGCATAGAGCCTCAACAGAGCCTATCCTGTTAGATCTATTAAGCATTTGCTAGTCCAGTGGTAGCACGAACACCCACTCTAGGGATCACAGTCTCTTTTGCAACATAAATAAAACATGTCGGAGTGATTTATATACCACACAGAATGCTTCTCCTATGGATCTCCTACTCTACATAAAGCAAAGTATTTCTCTTACTCTATTCAAATGTAATTTGGATGAATAAATGCAAAATTGCAAATTCACCCTTGGTTTAGAACCTGTGTCCCTCACAGGAAGGGGTAACTAGTAAATGTCCCAACACTTTTTTTTTGTTCTACCCACAGCCGGGGTAATCATATGAAAAATATAAGGGCTGAAACTGCCAGAGAATATAAGGCTAGGCTTTTTAAAGTCATCGCAGATGAATAGGTTAGTAAATACCTATGAACCTATGAGCTGCACAACTGCTTAATTTTGCAATTGGCAGGACTAGTGATGATGTCAGTTGTCTATGTGGCTCAAATGAAAAAGTCAAAAATGACCATCTAACAATAAGAAGGAAGTAAAGGATCCGTTCATAGAAATAAGAAAAATTGACAAAATTAACATTACTGCAGGCTTCTTTTAGTTTTGATGAGGCAACAGAAGGCACCAGATATATAGATAGTGTATACTACTCTCTGCAACATGCATTTGTTTTGGTGCTTTAGTTTCAGCTACATAATGGATTATAAAGGTATAGAAAACTGGTATTTTACTCATTACTTTTCAATGGTCACCATTTTTTCACTTACACTAAAGGATGCGCTATCATCGAACACAGTGATAATGATTATGCACCTTTAAGTCCCAAACTAATGAGGAAAAAAAAAAAGAAAAATTGTTAAACATTTTGCAATTGAACCCGCCCCCACACACACACACACACACACACACACACACACACACACACACACACACACACACACACACACACACACCAAAAAAGGTAAAATTGGTATCCAGGGTATGAGAGCCTAGAGTATAATGTTTTGCTTTGGCCACAATCCATTAGGCCATTTACCTAATGGCCTAGGTCATGAATTCAATCTGACACCAAGAAAATCGCCTTGTCAAAAAATGTCTCATCTTCTTTTTGTGAGTCATTTAAAACTACATAGTTCATCATGGCCAGTCCCAGGCCTAAGTGAGAAAGGAGGAGGGTTAGGCGAAGGGTTAGGAACACCTCCCTGTAAAAAATAAAAATGCTACAGAAACGTATACGAGAAACCCAATAACCAGTTCGATACTGGAAGGGGACGGGGCTCCAGTGAGATCCTTTATGACATCTGGTAGTAAAAGCCTGAATACAGAAGCCACTGGATTGAGGACCATCATCTCCACCAGGACTAAGGCCATCATAGGAACAATGAATGCATGCACCATGTTCAAAACAGGAAAAGCAGTGCAAGTGGCAAAAGAAATGAAAAATTATAACTCAGTACACTGGGGATGAGTGAGGCTAGGTGGAATGGATCGGGTCAGAGAAGACTTGCCTCAGGAGAATTACTGCTGTTTTCAGGGCATGAGGAAGAAGATGCACAACACACCCAAGGAGTGCCACTGATGCTATCCAAGAAAGCCCAGGGCACACTAATTGGATGGGAGGCACACGGTCCGAGAGCTGTCCCAGCCTCCTTCAGATCTAAGAATTGTAAGATTTACATGGACATCATACAACGTTATGCACCTACTAATGACAGCAACAGGGGGATTAAGGAGGAATTCTACAAAAGACTGCTAAACATTGTACATAAATACTTATGCCAGAACATGGTGATATTCATCAGAGATTTTAATGCCAAAATTGTTAGTAACAACCAAGGCTATGAGGATATCATGGGTAAACAGTTCCTAGGTGAGATGAACAACAATGGGGAGAGGCTGGCAGATGTGTGCAACAGGTAGCTTCATCATAGCAGGGAGTTTCTTCCACTATAGTAGGATACACAAAGCAACTTGGGTCTCACTAGATCTCTTGACAGAGAACCGGACTGACCACATATGTAATGGGAAGAAGTTCCGGAGGTGTCTGCAGGATGTGCATGTGAAAGGAGATGCAGATATTGCTTCCAACCACCATCTTTTGATTGCTCCCTTGAAACTTAAACTGAAAAGGAACTGGACAGAAGAGACCAACCGAAGACAATGTTACAATGTCAGCTTTTTAAAAGACACAATACAACAAAATGAATTTAAGATCACACTCTCTAATAAATTCCAAGTTTTGCAGGAATTACTGGAGGAGAATTTCTTAAATGAAAAGTGGCAAGGTGTGAAGAGAGTAATCCCATCAACATGTCAAGAAATACTGGGGAAAATATATCCACAAGGAGTGGATCTCACCAGAGACAATGAAGAAGATAGAAGATAGAAAGATGAAGAAGGCAGAAGTCAACAACAGCCACATAAGAGAATTAAAGGCAAAGCACAAGAGAACTACTGAGATGCACAAAGAGCACTGAAGGAATGTATCAAAACAGACAAGAGACAATATATGGAATTACTGACATCAGAAGATGAGGAAGCAGCCCATAAGGGAAACATGAAGGATCGCTGGGATACCATAAAGAAGCTTTCCAGATGATACAGCAAACCAGAAAGACCTGTACAGGTTGAAGAGGAGAGGAAAATAGCAGATGAGGAAAAGCAAAAGAACAGATGAAGGGAATATTTTGAAGTGTCGCTAAATAGCCCAACACCAGTAAACCCACATGATATAACTACCAGCAGATCAGGACCTAATGACTGACTGCAGTATGCCCCATAAGAAGAAATACATACGGCCATAAACCAGCTGAAAAATGGCAAGTCTACTGGTCTGGATAGCATCTTGGTAGAGGGACTAAAAGCTAACACAGAGACCAGCATAGATATGCTCAACCCCCTTTTCTGTAAGATTTGGGAAGAAGAACAAGTTCCAATATACTAAAAGGAGGGCTACCTCATTAAACTTCCCAAAAAAGGCAACCTCAGTTTGTGTCCCAAGTATAGGGGTATCATGTTGTTGTCCATACCAGTAAAGGTTTTCGATAGAGTCCTCTTGAGCAGAATGAGAGATGTGGTTGATCCCAATCTCTGAGACCAGCAAGCCAGTTTTTAGAAGGACAGATCCTGCACAGATGAAATTGCAACACTGCACATCATCCTGGAGCAGTCACTGGAGCAAAACTCACCCTTCTATGTGAATTTTATCAACAACAAGAAGGCCTTCAACAGTGTAGCGGACAGACTCTGTGGAAGATGCTGAGACACTACTGGGTACCCAATAAGCTTACTAAGATAATTAGGAACTCATATGAGGGGATGTCATGCAGGGTGATTCATGGCAGACAGCTTACATATGCCTTTAAGGTGTAAACTGGAGTGAGGCAAGGATGCCTGTTGTCACCTTTCCTGTTCTTCCTTGCAATGGACTGGATGATGAAGATGTCCACTACCCAAAAATGAAATGGCATCCAGTGAACACCCTGAACTCAACTAGATGATCTTGATTTCGCCAATGATCTGGCCCTCCTGTCCCACACCTATCAACAGATACAGGAAAAGCCAAGGACTGTGGCAGAGAATTCTGTTCGATCTCCAATTACTCTACTGGGTGAGGCACTGAAGGAAGTAGATAGATTTTCATATCTGGGCAGCAGAGTTGACAGGCTTGGCGGCACTGACACAGATGTTAGAAACCAGGTTGGAAAAGCAGCAGTGGCTTTCCAGCAGCTGCAGAAGGTCTGGAGATCTGCTAACCTCTCAACACAGATCAAGACCAGGATCTTTAACACCATGGTGATGCCAATCCTGTTCTATGGAACTGAAACCTAGATAACCACAGCTACCACAATGAGAAGGGTACAGACATTTGTCTACATGTGTCTGAGGAAGATCTTCTGCATCCATTGTCCAGAAACAATAAATAAACAAGAGCTTTGAAGCCAACCACAGCAAAATATTGTAGAAGTGGAAAGCCAACATTCAGCACAACAACACAAACTCTCACTTGGAATCCACAAAGAAAAAACAAGAGAGGTAGGCCAAGGAATACATACATGGCGGCATGACCTGGATGCACCCATGAAGAGAATGCCTCACTCTTGTGGACAACTGGAAAGATTGTTCTAGTACCAGGATGGCTGGAGAGTGCTTGTTGGTGGCCTATGCCCCAAACTGGGCCAAAGGTATAAGTAAGTAAGTAGTTCATCAGATAAACACAAGAAAAACAGCAACAAGTCATTAAACCTTCTCATAAGATAAAAGAATATAATTTGGTCTCAACAAATATGCAAAAGTAATATTTGAAAGAAAAAAATTGAAGAAATAAAGAAATATAAAACTTGGGGAGTAATGTGATATTAAAGAATTGTGACAAGAGGGATTTTACAAATATCTGGGAATAGTTGACGGGGAAACAATACAGCATGGACAAATGACAATAAAGCTCAGTAAGGAGTATTTTCGAAGACTAATGGTGAAAACTACTTTAACATCTTGAAATAAAATTCAAGCTATTAATCAATTGTTCTTTATGTTATAACATTTAACAGCTTTGGGGTAATTGACTAGCCCAAAAAAAGAGCTGGATAAACTTGATAGGTAAACAAGAAAATGTTTTCCTTCCATAAAATGATTTGCAAGAGCCATAGCTCTCAACTGTCCAGATTTTCAGAGTGCCCAGATTTTTTCCTCACACCTTTGGTTTGTTCCTCATAATATTTGTGGTTTTATGACAAATCATTGAGGATTGAAGAAACTAAATTGTGACAGATATTTGAGTTTTAGTCTTCATATCCTTCAGTAAATCTGTACTAACTAAAACTGTTATTCTATCAATTTTTGTTAGGTTTGTAAAAATAATATTTAAAATCTCTCATAGATTTTGAGCTTTATTTCCCTCCGATATTTTTGGCATTGTGCAGATTTCTAGTGCTATGAAGCTGAGAGGTATGACAGGAGCTAGTGCCTGCTAAAATGATATATCCTTTGGTCTAAAGGAGGTACAGGTCTTCTCAAATTTGACTAGATATACATGTTGGTAATTGTAGGTTAGCATGTGCATTTACTGGCATCACTAGATCCAAACATACTTAAAGATTTTAAAACATGAAGAAAATAAATCTAAAATTATATCTTTGCTAGGTTAGGAAACAAGCAGGCATGGAAATTGAACCAGAAGTGGACAAAAAACAGCTAGCAAAAAAAAGTGCCAAAAAGCGAAATAAGAAATACAAATAATATGATCAGAATAAAAGACAAGTGGAAAGATAGTATAGTAGAAAGTACAGATAACTATTGAAAAAAAAACATGTTGTTCAGGAATTGACAGAAGAGTGGAGTGGCTCAAATGATGTGAATTTAAAGCATAAGGTGAAATGTTAATATTGGCAACCCAAAATAGTGGACTATATACTACATTGTTCATAAAATCCATAGGAAATATAAGATATACAGACAATTGTAGGGTTTACAGTACAAAACTGAATCAGTTATTCATTTTGTTACTAGTTGCAAGGTTGTGGTATACTTGTGGCTGAAGGTCTGTACTCTGAAAGATATAACAAGATGGCAAAGTTGTTAAAACAGTGGCAATGCAGACATTACAACACAGAGGTAGCTAAAAAGCATTGGAATCATAAACAGCAAAGGCTTTCAACAATGAAAATGTAATGAGCATGTAGGATTATTCTTTAACAGCAGCTAAGAAAGTGGAAGCAAATAAAGTGGTATTGTTCGAGACAAAAAAGAACAAAATCTGCACTGATTATTGAAATTGCTGCACCTGCTGGCTTCAGTTGTCTTGTGAATTGAAAAGAATAAATTTGTAAAATGCCAAGACATGAAAATAGAAACTAGAGAAAAGTGGAATAAGAATACACAGGCAGTTCTAGCTGAAATAAGAACAAGCAGTAGCATCTATTCTCCTGCTTTATCCACACTATCCTCAGATTTGTATCTTTTACACCCTCCTATGTCCTCATTACTTCCTTTGACCTGTCTACTAGCTTCATCCTCTCTCTTTTTTTCTCTCTCTCTCTTCAGAGCACCTTCAAGCAAATATGCAGTCTGCGGTTACCACTCCACCCATACAGTATAAGAAGGAATCAGTACTGCAAACTAAACAAGGATATACATTTTGAGCCTCAAGAGCAGGGTCAGTCCACCCAGGCATTCTACTTGTATGTTTTATGAGAGTAAAGCTATTACATTAGCAGTATTTCTTAGTAGTTGTCAGCGTGCTAATAAAACTGACTGTTGTAGCCTTGTGCCCCCCCCCCCCCAGCTAGTACAGTAATCCTAACTGTCCAGTAAACAGTATACATTTAATTCAGATCCATGTGACTAAAGTAACCATCAAGCAGCCCTCTCAGTGCTTTCTGCCTTAGTTTGTATCACTTGGAGGCCCACCTGTTTATTTGCATCTCTATACATTCCCCTTCATTGCTAATGTATCTGCCTACTCTAATCTGTGCACAAACTGGTTACTAATCAGCAAGTCAATGTAAAGACACACTCCCAACCTTAATAAACTTTGCTGTCCCTTCTCTCCTTCACTTTACAGGTAGTTTTAATTATTACTTACCCTCTCTGAGGCCTTCACTGATTTCCACTGATTGCCTCTCTGGTTTCTTTGCATTCCACCTAGTTTACATCCTTGTGTTATCTCCCTCACCCAATACAAAGTCTATATTAGACTCCTGCTGAGCATGGAGCCATCTTTAAATTTCTAGGCTCCCACCAGGACACAAGTGCTCTTCAGCAATTATATTCTGCTTGCTAGTAAGCCATTAGACCTCAGAAATTTGTTTTAAGTGTTCAGATTTGTAAAGTAATACTTACTTTTTTCTCTTGTCTTGGTGGGCTCGGCCCTGCTCTGTTCGCCCTCACTAATGCTCAGGCTCTCTCCACTCCCTTGCCCTGCCCCCTATTCCATCCCACCCCCACTACCTCTACATTTATAGTAATCACAGCCACACTGACAGCTCACCCTCACATCACCTCCACCAGTCACAGCTCCTCAAGTCATATCACATTATACCACTCCAACTTGCTCCACACAAAATACTCCCAATCCCTCTCATTCCCACTAGGCATTTTTTACATCACCCACACTACTTCCCCATCCACATATAGTGCAACCCTATAATTCCTATTCAGACTTCCCACCTAGAACCAACTTAAACTTTATAACCATGACTATCACACAACTAAGTCTAGTGTGTTTTCTCATAATTCTTTACAACACCACAAGTTATTACTCTGGCAATATCCCTAAACTTAGTAGCACAACACTACATTAAGTATTCTCATATACAGACACCACACATTATAATAATATATGCTCACAATTGTTCAAGAGTTACATAACAGACCAATTCAGAACTAAACACATATGCTCTCATTCCTACTCCAAAAAACGCAATACTTTCTCACACTCCTCACCAAACTCCAACATCTGTATCACCATTTTAACAGCAGGCTCACCATAGGTGGGGATATCCACCCAGACCCAGGACCAAATCCATCCTGTCCAACACAAACTGCTCCAACACAAATGTCAGAACATAACACCTCCACTTTCTTCATCCCTGGGCAAAACAACAACAGCAGCAAAACCAACCATCTTTTAATGCTAAATATTAATATAAGAAGTATCAAAAATAAAATACCTGAACTCCAGGCCACAATGGTACACTACTCCCCTGACATAGTTGCTTTAACAGAAACCTGCTAATTAAAAACATAGCTAACTCAGAAGTTCTCCCTACCAGCTACAATATCATTAGACTAGACAGACCACTTCGTAAAGGGGGTGAAACTGCCTTACTGTACAAGTCCAACTTAACTGTCCGTCAATTATCAAACTCCTACCCCTCCTACAATAATTGGGACATACTTATCTCACAACTTCAACTTCACCCTAAAAAGGTCATCACTACAGTTGTAATCTATATTCCACCTGGTAATACACCTGCTAGCCTTGAAGACTTCTTATCCTGGTGTTCTTCCACATATTCACACAAAACCCTTATTCTGGGGGACTTCAACCTAGATTGGTTCACCTGTATATCAGAACCACCAAGTAATCTAATAAATCTCCATGGCTACCAGCAGCTAGTCCAAATTCCAACTAGATGTGATAAAAAATCTAAAAGGGAATCCATCCTTGACTGGGTCCTCACTAACAATCCCACATTGTACCCTTACACAGGCAGTCTCCCAGACACCTTATGTAACTGCAACATAGTATACTTTATACAAGTAGAACAAGCATATGCAAAACCACTAACTATATATCCACTAGAAAGACAAAAAACATTCTTTCCTGAGGTCCTCAACACTTTACTCTGTAACTGTGACTGGACCCCCCTAAAAACTCTCTCACTTGACCAGGCTGTAGCATATTTCAACAAAACATTTCTACAACACCTAGACACTGTCGCTCCATTGCGCAAAATCAAGGTTAGAACCTCTACAAACTCCTGGCTCAGTAAAGAAACCAAACAAATCCTCAAGTCCAGAGACACTGCCTGGCTTTACTATAAAAAAAACCCAAAGAAATACAAGGCATAACTAAGTACCAAGAACGCCGCAACCATGCAAAAAAATGCATTAGGCTGGACAAAAAAATCCTACGACGCAACATTACAAATGAAATACCAACATAACCCCCAAAAATTTTGGAAAAATGTAAGCCAGCTACTAAAATCCACCCAAAAGGCTACCCTCAAACCAACCACCCCTGACACTAAAGTTCCCATCGAAACACAATTCAACTCCCACTTTGTGAACTCAATTCTATCCTTAGTATCACAGGACAGTTCCTTCCTCACTATCCCCCCCAACACAAATAACCCTAATACAAGCTTTACCCTCAAAACAGTTTCTACCACTTCAATCAAAAGCATGCTCTCCAAACTAAAAACCTCATCAACAGCAGCCGACCTACTCCCCAGCTATTTCTTGATACTCACAGCAAATGCTATTGCTATCCATGTCTCCACTCTCATAAACAGATCAGTTGTTGAAAACTATGTGCCCAAACTCTAGAAATTATCCTATGTTACACCCATACATAAAGGCGGGACCTCCACTGAACTTAATAACTACAGACCCATTGCTTTACTCTCCCCCTGGCCAAAATCCTAGAAAAATGCATCCATACCCAGATGCTAAACTATCTCCTAGACAGCAATATCCTGTCACCTACTCAGCATGGTTTCAGACCTGCCCATAGTACCACTACAGCCCTCCTCTGCTTCACAGACACAGTAAACCATCTCAAAAATGAAGGCCTACAGGTGTCAACTCTTTTTTTGGATATGTCCAAAGCATTTGACACAGTCTCACACCAAATCCTGCTAAACAGACTAAACCAATATTGCCTATCAAATTCCACTCTTACCTGGTTCCAAAGCTACTTAACTGGCAGGTACCAAGCTGTGAAATGGGAAAATTCTCTCTCTCCTCAGCTGCCCATAACTATAGGAGTCCTACAGGGTTCTATCTTAGGACCACTACTATTCACAGTCTTCACAAATGACCTCCATACCTCCACACAGCATGTATCTATCATTCAGTATGCAGATGACACTACCTTAATCTGTGCTGCACAAAACATTCCCACCCTCCTGCAAACAACTCAACTAGTATTCTCTGATGTTGAAAACTACCTTACCAAAGCCCAACTTATCCTCAATCCAAAGAAAACTCAGCTTATGATTGTAACCAGTTCTAACAAAAATACTGATAACAGTCAATTCACTATCTACTCCACAAATGCTACTCCAACTCACTCCATTGGCACAGGCTAAACTATTGGGAATAACCATAGATTCCCACCTAAAATTTGATAGTCATCTCAACTTAACTGTTAAAAAAGTACATGCCAAACTGGGATCACTCTACTGTATCACACCATTTCTTACCAACAACACAAGCTCAGCCATTGCTCACTTCCAACTTCTATCCACCCTACTCTATGCATCTCCCATTCTGACTAATCTCAACAAAACTGAACTAAGCAAAATGGAATCCTGCTATAACAGAATTGCCGCTTTGTTGCAAATTGTTCATATAGAACTCATCACTGTACTGCTTTGAGACAGCTCCACTGGCTTCAATCAGCTCCGCCTCTGTCATTCTATCTATTACCTCCCCAATAAGTGTCCTGCCCTCAAAAACCTAGTACAACATCAATCAGCCAAAAGTCCTCTTAGATCATCAAGCAAACTACTACTTGAAGTCACCAACAGCTACAATAGCTTTGGAGATGCACTATATAGTAGTTCAGTGGTTAAAAATGGAACTCTTTCCCCACTAGCATTCAAAACACATCATTCAAAGCCTCCTTTAAAGACCTTATCAGGCAACATCTCAAGCAAAGTTGGCAGTGCCATGATTGCTCCCCAGGCTAGTGAAAGTGGATAAGGTATACATACTAGAGTACTTGATAATAGTTTTCTTTCTTACTTACAAACACTGGCTAATCTACAATGTATGTACCTGTGTACAAGTACAATGTATGTATTCTACCTATGTTACAAATTTCAGCTGTACACCACAAATCTATTACTTACCTTTATTTTTAAACTAATATTTTTTGTTTGTTCTCTCCACTGTAACTGTTGATGTGACACATACCACTGTAAAAACATGTCTTTTGTAATTTGTGTGTATAGTGATCATGTCTAACTAAATGTATCTATAATTTTTCTTTGTGGAACTTGTCTCCCCGGGCCTCTGCTGAAAAAGGGCCTTTTCGGCTCAGTCAGACACCCCCGGTTAACAAATGTAAAATAAATAATAAAATAAATAAGTGGGCTAATAAAAAGGAAATGTTAAGCATATGTGTAGATGCTATCAGTACATGTAACCTGGAATGATCTTCAAAAAAGAAGTAAATCTGGTTAGCTTGCAGGTAGCGAGAAAAGCACTCTTGGCAAACATCATCTTGAAGCAAAACTGATTCCATGAGCATTAATTGTGCCCTGACTAAAGAAAGAGTTTTGTTCCCATCAAGGTATGCAAAAAACAAAACAAAACAAAAAAACTAAGCATTTCGAGAAAGTAAATGATGGAGGATATCTATTTATTTTTAAGGAGTACTCTTAAGGCTGGTGTGAGAGAGATTTAATTTCACAGATCTTTCACTATAGGTGTGTGCAGTACAAATGTTGAAACTGTTTACAAGTACAAAAGAGTTAGTCATGCTTTGGGGATTAGCGTCCCACTCTGAAGCTATTGTTGTTATATATAGTACTATTTTGGCTAGATTCCTCATGTTTAGCATTACCTAGTTTGCCATAGCTGTTTAGTTTTTACCTTAATATGCACCATACTGTCTGTACACTGTCATAGAAACAGCCCAAACCCATCCATTACCTGAACATTGTCTCTTCTAACTATTAGAGCACCAGCCTTAACTCTTGCATTCAATGTTTTTTAAACACTCTTATTGAATTATCACTTGTGACATAGGCAAAACTCCATTTATAAAAAGTAATCAAACTGTATTAACAAGTTCACATTTCCAAATACTGTACATCAGATGTATTGATATATTATTTTATAGATATTGATAACACAAGCAGAAAGCTACAATTCCGCATGGAAAGGGACAATAATGAAGTGGGGGGGGATAACTCAAGAAATAAAGAAATAATAGGATTTTAGACACAAATCCTTAAGGAGAATAATAGCAGTTATGCAGCATATTATATTCATAATGTTGCAGAAAGTATATTAAGAACTAAGCCAATATGGAAATGGAGAAAGGAAATTCTATCTGGGGTGGCCCGTGCTATTGGACTGCTAGACTGCAGCCCCCCAGCTGTAAAAAAGAAAGAAAGAAAAGAAAAGAAAATAGAAAAGAAGAAATGAAAATAAAAAACAATCGCAAATAGAGAACCATTTCCAAACTGCTGCTGAGACAGTCTGGAGCATGCGCAGACTGTCTCAGCAGCAGTCTGGATTAGGAAACATTCAAGAGCAGAGATCCCAGAAATCTATGCAGTTGTAACTGCATAGACTGTCGCTGGAAAGGGATTGGACTCGGACTGCAATGTCGGCAGGCTGGGAGTCTCGTCGGGGGAAGAACATCTCGCGGGCTGTGGTAGATTTAATGCTCTAACGGACGTAGGGAAAGATGTAGTGTGCGGGCAGGATTGTAGTGCTCCAACGGCTGTGGATTTAATGCTGCAATGAAGGGATCTACATCTATCCAGGTAGGGTAGGGTGTGTGTGTGTGTGTGTGTGTGTGTGTGTGTGTGTGTGTGTGTGTGTGTGTGTGTAAAATGCCCCAGATGCTACATGGTGGTGGGTAGAGAATAAGGCTTAAACCCTGCACCTTGGGCCCAGGTGGCAAGAGCCTGAATTCCCTACCCATCACCATTTGTAAAAATGTTGCAGATTTTTCCCTCATACTTGTTCTGTTCCTCATAAAATCTGTGGTTTCTGTATTTTTGTGTCCTTACAAAGCCAGTAGTGCATTGGTGCAGTGGTAGCATTGTTGCCTGACAGCTACATGTTCTCTGGTTTGATTCTTGGCTGGGGTGCCTTACCTTCTGTGTGGAGTCTGTATGCCCTCCCTGTTTTTGTTTCCTGTAGTGTCCTCCCATCTTACAAAGACATGTCTGTCTGGAGTGTTTCTCCCTGGGCCTCTGCTAAAAATTAGGTTTTGTTCCAAGTCAGACTTTCCTGGTTAACAAATGTTAAAAATGACACACATATGAATATCAGACTTCATATTCTTCAGAAAGTGCATGGTAACACAAAAGCTTTTATTCTAGCAATTTTCTAAGTGTATAAGATGGATACTTGAAATTTGTCCCTATTTTTGGGACTGTATTCCCCCATTATTGGCTTCATCCAGGTTTTGTGCTAAGGCTGAGAGCTATGGTAAGAACTGAATTCACTGAATATGTTTGGGGGCTATATTCCCCCATTACTGGCTTTGTCCAGGTACTTTTTGCTAATAGGTTGAGAGCTATGGTGAGAACTGAATTCACTGAATATGTTTGGGGGCTGTATTCACCCATTATTGGCTTTGTTCAGGTGTTTTGTGCTAAGAGTTTGACAGCTGTGCTATGGTGAGAATTGAAGTCACTAAATAGTAGCCATTTAAGTTTCCGTCTTCCTCTTTCACAAAACAGCTGATTTGGCATAGTGGTATGTTGCTCTGACTGTTTTGCAAAGGGTCCCCTTGGTTCAAGACGTGGCAGTGAAATGTATGGTGGTAACACAGCATTTTATTCTAGAAACTTTCCAACATTATACAAGCAATGTTTAAAATGTGTCCCTGTTTTTTTGACCTTTTGTCCCCCCCCCAATAAATTTTGGCTTTTTCCAGATTTCTTGTGCTGCAAAGTTCAGAGATACAGCTAAGTGTCGAGTACATTTTACAAGGAGCTGAGAGCTGCAGGGGAACAAAAGTTTAGTGCTGCTTATGCTAAGTCTGCTTGCATTGTTAATAGCACAACAGGTAGTGTACTTGCTTTTGAGGCAGAAGGCTGTGGGTTTTACTCCTACAGTAGGTAGATGCATTGCTGATACTGTACTTTGTTATAAAGGGGGTGATGCTGCAGTCCATTTTGGCAAAGATACCTAGTAACTATGAACCTGTTATCAGTTTGCTATCCATTCCCTATTGCAGTATTACTAGCTTATCATTTTTTTAATGCATGCAACATAGGCAATTTATTCTTCAAGGGCAACAGGCACTTTATTTCTAGATGAAGCAATGACATATAAAGTTGTTTGCTAGCAGCAACCTCTTTATTAGTTACAGATTTCTTTAATGTGGATTTTACTACTTCAGAGATTGTGCATATTTACTGATACTGGTGGACTATAGAAGGTTTAGTAGACTTTTTATAGGTTCATAGGTTCATACTAGGCTATCTGCCCTAAGGCATTTATAAGCCTAGCCAGAATGTGTTTGGCTTTCTTCACCCATTTTAAATTTATTTTGCTATGTCCTTTTTTGAGGTTAGTATACTGTGCCTCTGTCTAACAGTGACACAGAAGTGATACCCGGGGTAAACCTACAATCTCCCATCCACTCATCAAGATTCCTCTTGAAGAGAGTCAATGAGGGACTCTGCCTAACCTGGACTGGGATTTTATTCCAGAGTGAAGGGAGCCTCTGGGTTATGAATCTGTCCTTCCAGCATGTCCTATTTATTTCAGTGCTGAGGTTCAAGTCTCTCGAGTGAGTAGCTCGATGGGATTTGGATTTTCTGAGGTGCAGCATGTCCATTAATTCCGGGTTGGACATGGCTTTATACGTCAGGCACAGATCGCCTCTGAACAGGCGGTATGCCACTGAGTAGAGCTGGAGTTTCTTTAACCGGGCAGCATATGGCATCTGTTTGAGCCCTTTGATCCTCTTGGTGAGGTACTTTTAGGGTCTTTCCAGTTGCTGCTGGTGTCTGGTAAGGTACATCCCAAAAGGGGCATTGTACTCAATTATGGGCCTGATGAGGGATGAGTAAAGATGGAAATGTTCTGAATTGGGCAGTTTTGTCATTGGTGTATGCATTTTGTTTCATTGTTTACTGGAAAAATGTTCAAAACAATAAATTTAAAATGCCCTCTAACAACTGTACTGTATTGTACAAGGAATATAATGTAATACAGTCAGGAAGGTGTATCAAAGAGCATGCGTATGTCTCATGTTCTAGGGGCCTATGATTTTGAAAACAGCCCAGAGTTAATCTTCATCTCCCACTGGTAAAATGTATTTTCTTTGAATGTGGGTTTCAATGCATGTGAGTTTCAAGTGCAGAGAAGTTTTAATGCTAAGTCTATTTTCATTGTGAGACTGCATTGCTTTGTTTAACAGATATTTATTAGGGTTTGTGCTGTAAAATGCAAACTAAAACTTTCAAATGAAATCTAAATCATTGCAGAAGTAAAGCAGTATGCACATTACAGTGTTTATGGTAAATGGGGCAAAATAACCAAGGAATGGGACATTAGAATGGCTGCAGGGGGGGATGCTCCATTCGACCATGATTTTGTGAGGAGGGGGTAGCAAACTCAGACAGCCCCGGTTGAACTACACCTCTCAGTTGTCCATATTTTTGCAGAATGAATAGATATTTGCTTCTTATTTTTGGTTTGTTCCTCATAAAATTTGTGGTTTTCTAGCAGATTATTTAGGAATGAAGTCACTAAATGAGAGACATTGAATTTCAGACATCATAACCTTCAGAAAAATGCATGCTAATGCAAGACCTTTTATTCTATCAACTGTCTTAAGTTTATAGAAGAGCAATTTTTAGTAGTGTTTGTATGTTCCCCCAATATATATGGCCTTGTCCAGATTTCCTGCATTAAGAGGTTGAGAGGTATGTGCAAATCGCTTTGCAGAATTAGGAATATCCAAACCTCTCCATTGTCCCCAATTTTGGCTCAAAATGTTGCTCTCCCCTAATAATCCCTCCTCAAAATGGCAATTTTGGAAGAAAATGTGGAGGGTTTACAATTATATATAACTGTAATGATCAGAGTTATAGATTGCTTTTATTTCAGAAATGCATGTAGATGCTCTTATTTTGTTAGCTGCTCAAGTTAACAGTGTTAATATTAAATAGATGTCCCTTTTTTGACAGGTTCCCAGCTGTATTGTGTGGCAACTTTATATTTTTGCATCACATTTTGGTCTGTAAAATTGTGGTTTCTGGCAAATTAGTGTCAAGTCATTAAAGACTGAAGTTAGAAAATAATGACAGACATTTGAGTTTCAGATTTCATACCCTTCAGAAAATTCGTACTAATGCAAGACCTACTACTGTTCTATTATCTAAGTTAATAAGAGCAATATTTAAAAATTGTCCTTATTTTTGGGCATGTGTCCCACTTCTAGCTCTGGGTATGGCTTTGTCCAGATTTCTTGCTCTGAAGTTGAGTGGTATGAGTGTCAGAGCCATCAATGTCAGCCAGAGACATTTCTAATTGTGACATACTTGTTGCACCCCACTCCCCATTGTAGTGGCTCTGGATGTGTCCAACAAAGGCAAGGAGCAGTTATGCAGTGTAAGTGTGCTGAATATTCCCCCATCCAAGGTAGACCACAAGTACGACCGTGGCTTTTCATCAGTCCTTGATTTTGCAGAATGTTCTGGTTTTCTGTCATATTTTTATACTGTTGATATATGCTTCTTATTATTCATGAAATGCATGCTGTCACAGTGCCCTGTTGCTCTGTTTAAGTAGCAATGATTTAATGACCATCAGGTAAGCTTGTTGTAGATTGTAAGATGCAAGTAAGCTTTAATAAGCATACTGTTAAAGAATTACCAGCATTGAAAGCCTTTTCGTTGTTGCCATGCTGAGAATATTTACATAACTAGATAATGTATAAGCCTTGGATATTGAAATGCATATGACAGTATTTGTAATAAAAGGACAGGATTACAGTATTTTCAGAAGCTCATTACATTTGTTGGAGACTTGCAGTCATCTTTGCAGGCTTACCCGTAAACTAAACAGAATGCCAATCTATCATGTGTGGTCCATAACTTGTGCAGGAATCCTTTAAGCAATTTATCTTGAGCTTGTTTCTTGTTTGCTGTTCATTTTTTACTTTGATCATGTCTTCCCCATGAAACAAGTAGATAGTTGTGTCAGGCAGCAGGTCTTTTTTGGATAAGGAACATTTTTACAAGTGGGGGTATCACAGAGATTGCTACTTTCAGCATATTACTTGGTAATTTTATAAAGCTGAATATAAATTATAATTAGAACTGCAGTGCAAGGAGTAGTGGTTTGAGTTGAGTGCTGCTTGTTTTTTTATACTTGATTTTGACTGGCATTCCAGTAATGTATTTAAAAAGTAATTTATTTTTTCATGCCTCACAACCTGTTTCCATCTGGATATTAAGTAAGTTGTCATGTAGCCAATGCATTGACACTTTTTTTTTTCTTCTACACTTCATTTTGTCTTGATTGGACTCTCGTAATGACTGTTTGGCACCCAGGGCAGCGTATTTAATTAAAGTTCCAGTTGTTGTGGTTTTCAGTGTGGCTCCACCCCCTTTCTAGTTGACCACACCCCTTCCCATTGGCCCCACACATTCAGCTGTCTCCTGCAGCCCTCCTTTAATTTGAAGTCACCAGCCACCACTGGTATCAATAGAGACAACTGCAATTTGGGGTACAAAGAACAAACAGGAGGGGGTTGGAATGAACTGGAGGAAGATGACAAAGGAATTTGTAGATATAATGGTAATAGACTGGGAAGAGACCAAGAAAACATTTGGATTGCAGGCTGATAACTGACTTTCCTATCAGGAATTGATATCAGAGTATAGAAAAAGAGAAATGGATAGGGGAATTGCAAATGAAAGACCTGCACTGGTGGAGTTTTTAATTGAATTAGAAGGGCATATAAAATATTGCACAATAAATATAGGAATCAATCAGAAGAGATCAGAAAAGATTGGAAAGTGAGACTAGATATGCATTTCACAAAGAAACAATGGGAGCACATATGTATGGCTGCCAAATATGTAACAAAATCTAGAAGATTTGGGATTTATGCCTGGAAGTGCATACCCCAAGAAGACTCCAAAGAATGTTTCCTTAGGTAGATGACAATTGCTGGAGTTGTGATGAGGAAGAAACAGTTAACTGTGTATATATGTTCTGGGAGTGTAATTAGTTGGCAGACTTTAAAACTTCCATACAGAGTACTCTTTCGGGAATACTGGGCTAGCAAATGAGTGTAGCTAAGGACATGTTTTATTTGAGCTACGATGCAAGATCTGAATTATGTAAAGATAGTAAGGCCTTGTTAATTTTATGGATGACAGAAAAGCAATAACTAGAAAGTGTAATCTAAGTTATCTGCAGCTATTGTGTCGGGATTTAGTTTTATGAGGTGTTTTATGTCAGAGGTTGGAACAGTGTTGCTGGAGAAAATGTTATGGTTCTTACTGATTTGGATATTAAACTGGGGTGAATGGTTAGCGTCCATGTTAAGTAGTGATTTTATGATGTTGATGAAGTGGGGGTTAAATAATTAAGCAATATTGATGGGTGTATGTCTGGGATAAAGTGGGAATTAAATAATAAAGCAATATTGTCTGAGTATATGTCTGGGGATGGACGAGCTGTTCTTTTGATAAAAGATTTTTGATGGAGCTCCAAAAAGTAATGGGATTTTTTTTTTGCTGATTATTTTGAAGGTTAAAATAGTGATTAATTTTATTATTTTTAATATTTATTTTGGCTAGATTGCATTGGTGTCTGATGTTTTGACGATTCTTCGCTATTTTTTAACTTATCATGTTTTTCATAGTTTCGTCCTATATTGCTTTAATTTTTGGTTGTTACAGATAGCCAGGAGGTAGTGTTCTGTTTAACCTTCATTCTATATATGGCTATCTGTTTGTTTAGAACATAGAGGGAGGCAATTTTAAATAGGTGGACTGCATCATATAGGGAAAAGATTTTGAGAGCACTCCAGCTTATATAGGCAAGAATGGTTAAACAAGTTTCTTTGTTAACGTTTGTTAGATTTCATAAATTTTTAAATGGCATTAATTGGGTTGAGGAATTGTTTATCTAAGAGCAAAGATTAGTAGGTGATCATTAAATGTACCTGGTAAGCAGCCTGAAGAAGAAATTTTATCAGGTTTATTAGAAAACAGTCTAGTATCAATTTTTTTCTTGGAAGATACAAAATAGGTGCAGTGACAACTGAAAACACTTGAAAATGTAACATTATACTATAAAACACTGAACGCTTTCGTCTCTCAAAAGATTCTGATAAAGTCTTTTTTGGGAGAAGAAAACACTCAATGTTTTATGGTATAATATTACATTTTTTTGATCCATATTTGGACCCTCTATGGCATTTATTTTTTACTATTTTTAATAGTGTTTTTTTTCTATTTGAGTTGTTGCATCTGGTTGTAGTATGAATGAGTTATGATTTACTGTTTAAATTTTATGACATAGCGAGAGTCAGAGGTGAGGGAGAGACAATGTATGTCTAAGTTACCCGGGATTACTATTTTGTGGTGAATATCTGATGTAGTCTAGGACAGGAAATCTTCTAATGTGTTTCTGTTATCAATAGGTGGAATTAATAAAGCTGTAATACTGACCTTGTCCTGTTAATTAGTCTGAGGAGGGGGGAAAGTATCTCAGCATTACTGAAGGCAAGGGAGTATTTGGATAAACAGAGAGAGTTCCAGGGTGTCAAAATACATTATAATTACACCATTTTTTTCTTTTTTTTTAATTTGATCCTCTTTTAATAATATCTGGAAGAGATATATACCCATTAGCAAAGCAACACCATTACTGAAACAGTTTACTTTTCATATACATCTAGTATAAGTGTGTCACAGCAAAGGTCCCAAATAACATGAGGATAATCATGTTTTAGGGATTTTATCTATTTTATCTAATGACAAAACTATTCTTTTTCCCATGCTTTTTTATGTTAATGGATATAATTGCTTACTCTAAAAAAGGACATGATGGTCTTAATACTGCCCTAGAACCACATGATACTGCCACATTGGTGGAAAAAGACTTCAAACCCTGGTCATATTGTGAGGACTACAGATCTTCCCACCATATAGAAATTCCTCACAAAGAGAATCCATGGCCTTCAACACCTGTCTTATGCGGAAAGGCACAAATCACTTTCACTTTACTCAGTATCATACAGATTGCTTAGAGGTGATCTGTGTCTTGCCTACAAGGCAATATCAGACCCTGCCCTACTAGAGATGCTCCATATCTGTAAGTCTAACTCATCTCGCATTACCCACTCAATAGGCCTACATTTAATATGGGACATCAACAAAACCTGCTAGAGAGACATGTTTGTCTCCCAGAGGCTGCCCCGTCTCTGGAATAGACTTCCTATACATGTCAAACAGAGTACCTCGCTGACCCTCTTCAAGTGCAACCGTGATGAGTGAATGAAAAACCACAAATTTGTCTCAGGGGTTCCACCTTTGTCCCTCATTGTCAGGGGCAACAGGTGCTGACTGAGTTTTTTTTTTTTTGGGGGGGGGTAAACTCTTGGCTAGGCTTGTAAGGGCTCCAGGGCCATTAACCTAGTAACCTCCTATGATCCTATGATATAAATGAATTCAGCTAAAATGTATCCAGCACAGTAATGCATGGTTTTACATTCAACACATTTCAAAGTATGTTAACACAAAAATAACCTATCCTGAGTAGTTTTACAACAAACTCTTAGAATTTGCAACTTTAATGGCTAAAATTTAACACAGACACAAAAACTTTTCAGAATAATTATTAGTAGATTATGAAAATAAATAATTTGCTAACAGGATAATGATTTAAAAATCTATATAAGAATACCTATTTAAAGGCCACATAATAGAGTTCTCCTTTTTTGTGACTCTTCTTATGACATTTCCTAAAGGCTTTCTTTGTCCCTGGCCATCTTGATAAAGAATATGTACCATAGTTCTCAAGATGCTGGGATGAGACATTTTGTCCCAGATGCATTTTTACTATGAATGTGATACTCCTTCACTCTTTGGGTTAAAGATTCATAAGACCATGAAGGCTTGATGGAATGATAGTTGTATTCTTGCATAGCAAATGATGTGTTTCAGTGTGCCTACATCTCTGTCTGTATACAATAATCAGCAAGTACTGTTATGGATCTTTATGTAGTTGCAAAATGGACACAACTATGGATTGGAAGTCATATTATATTCCCAACTTGGGAAAAAGGATTTAGTAAACCTGTAATATTTACATTATTAAAATGACTACATTAAAAGTTCAAGAAAAACTGAAACCACACGGGACTTATAGCCAGAATTAAAAATATTATGATAAATGTATGGATTACTAAGGTGATCTGGCTGACTACTCAGATGTTTCAGCTCTTAATTTGTTGGGATATTCACTCTAAACACAAAGCCACTGGTAATGTTATGTTTTGTTTCATAGAACTGAAACACAGATTGATGATGATGAATCATAAAAAGTTGCTTATTGCTTCCACTCACATAAATCAATATGTGGGAATAGTTAGATAATTGTTCTAATCACTGGATCATTAAGGCTTGGCACATAGACTTAGAGAAAGAAGTTAAACAGTCAACTTTGTCTTTATACCATGTATTATAAATGACTATAGAAATCACATAACTCAGTCTATTATTTTATTACTAATGTGACTGTGCGATAATATGGATTCAACTGTAAATCAACATTTTCCTTCTCTCCTTCTGTATTATTTGCACCAATACAATTAGTTAATGTTGCCTTCTTTTGCCCTGCTATGATTGTATGCTTTATGACAAAATTCTCTTCAGCTTCCTTAGTGTTAGAACTTTATAATTCTCAATGGAATTGGCTTCAAAGATATCATAAAAAAATCTATGGGTTGAGGGGTGTGAAATATAACGGAATGTAGAGGATGCAAAGTGTTTGCTTGCGTGTGTGTGTGTGTGTGTGTGTGTGTGTGTGTGTGTGTGTGTGTGTGTGTGTGTGTGTGTGTGTGTGTGTGTGTGTGTGTGTGTGTGTGTGTGTGTGTGTGTGTGTGTGTGCGTGCTTGCGTGTGCATGTTAACATACTCATTGATGATATTTGTATTTTGCGAGTGGTTTACATCCAGATTCTGAGAAGGTATTTAATTAAAACTGCTAAAAGGTAATGTTTATTATGTTACATATAAATTGTTTTAAATGTAGATTCAGTATTTTGCCTTTGGCAAAAATCAAATTGCATTACTAGCCAGATAAAAGACACATATTGTCTGCTTAAAGAAAAACACACACTGTTTACACTAGAATCAGGAAGGGTTGCAAAAATGAGAAGCATTATTCCATCACTTAAAGTTAATTACCATGTATTATGATGCTTACTTTTTGAAACAATTGCACTTTCAAAAGTGTGGTGTGAAAAACCAATGAGCTACATAAAGTGCTATATGTAATAAAGCTATTCTGATCCTTAATTTCTTTGTTTCTGAAGCAGAATTATTTCATCATTATCATATTTGGCCACAAATTAAGTATATTACCATCTATAAAAGGGGACGACTGTAAAGGGTATCTGTATTTCTATGTTCCTTGATTTATCTGCCTATCTCAAATATACATGTATGTATACACATATATATCCATATACATATACAGAGAGAGAGAGAAAGATAATGACATTTAACATTCTTTGCTATTAGTTTCATATCATGACTTTTCTCTTTATCTTGTCAGCAAAATGAAGCATATAATTATTCTGTGTGCGGATGAAAACTCAACAAGGATTTCCCAAGCTAGAGGCATTATAATTTGTTTTCTGAATAGTCAGCCTTCTTGAACTCTAACGTCTCTTAAGGAGCAGGGTTATAAATGGTGCAAATTGTAGCTTTGTAGCTGCATTAGTCCTTCTCCATTTCAGTGCAACTCATTTCAGGGACCATGGCTTTACATAGTCAGCCAGGACTGGATTAGTTCAGTCTGGTTGAATACTCATCAGTCGAAACAAACAAAAGCCCATTTTTATTATAAAATGCATCAGATTCTCACATATGTGATATGTTTGTATTAGGTTTACTCATACTTTACCATCTTTGGTTCAAAAAACAAAGCCAGTGGAATTGAGCAGAGGTGCAAAACTTAGAAAAATGGGACTTTGTGTGTGTGTGTGTGTGTGTGTGTGTGTGTGTGTGTGTGTGTGTGTGTGTGTGTGTGTATATATATATATATATATATATATATATATATATATATATATATGCTGAAAGGGAAAAGTGGGTGAAGATTCTGCAGAAGGCATACCCATTAGCATTTCATTATAAATAACAAACTATGACTACTGTAATTTCAGAGATGCAACACTGCTTGTTGCAGCACTTAAAGTAATTCTGAAGTCTTACATACTATATTTTATTTAACATTTGTTGACCAGAGCACTCAGAGAAAACCCACACAAACGCAGGGAAGACAATTCACATTAGGCACCCCAGCCAAGAGTTGAACCAAAGAACCTCTTGCTGTGGGGAGACAATGCTAACTCCTGCACCATTGCATTCCCCAGGTGCCCTACCTCATGTTCAGAATGCTAAGGTGTCAAAATGCTTTACAGAACTAAACGTGCCTATGAAGACAAAAATAGTAGCCAGTACTACAGCATGTGACTTCTATAACTTTAAGAGAGAAAGAGAGAGTGAGAGTGAGAAGAGAGAAAGACACACACTCAGAACTGGAATTATACCAGGAGACATTTGTATGCAATGGATGAATGGTACACATCAATCACTGCTGTTTGAAAGTTATCTTCTCTTGTTATCATCTTGGGGGGGGCATCCTTGGTGGTCTAGTCGTTAGGCTTCAGCACTCTCATTGCCACAGCCCGAACTTGATTCCCAATCAGGAAAACTTCAGTGCATGTGGTAATTGGGGGTTGTCATAATGGTTAAGGCATTTACCTCATTGCTCCAAAGTACATGGTTTGGTTCTCATCTTTGGTTACCATATGGTTATTGGCTAGGAGTGGTATAATCTACAGAGTCATTGTCTAGTGTCTACCTATGATTTATCCTCTATATACCTTGTTAAAAAGAGGAGAAAATCCCCCGACATAACTCAGATGTTAAATAAACAACTTTGAAAGTTTTCAGTGTTCTCTTTCTTTTTTGGTGAAACATAATTTATTTACTCTGGCAGGGAAGAACAATTTAAGTCTGTAAAATGCTTACTATATAGAGAAAATGAAATTAGAGCACTTCCAGTCTGGCTCTTCAGTTTTCCTTCCATAAATCATTTTTAGCATTTTTCGAAGCCTCTCGGATTGCAAGGCTAATGAGTGACATGTCCTGTAGCTTCACAGGGTCTCTGTAACTAGCACAGTCTATATGTATCAACTTTCTCTTCAGAGGCTCTATGATAAATCATTGTCCCTGAACTGGCCTTCAGGGACACAGAGGTACAGAATTGTTTAGTTAAACTATTCATTATATTTTCATTGCACAGCAGGCTCTCTTTAGTTCATTTAATCAATTTGTTTGGTATGTGGTTGTTTTAATAGCTGCCTAAGGCAACTCTTTCTTCTAGCCTTCTATAATGCACATATGAAGAAGAAAAGTTAAAAATAAAAAAAGGCAGCATGATAACAGCTGGTAGTAACAAGACACAAGCTTCTTTTCCCCAACTGGATGACAACTGAAAATATTTTTTATTTGAAACAGTGTCGTGGTCTTTTTTCCTAGTGTTTTTCAATCATTCATAATAATTTATTCACTGCTTAAAAAATAATAATTTTATTTTGTATTATGGATCCTGGTGTACAGTTTATTTCGGTGAATACAAATCTAGGTCTTAGTTTTCAAACAGTAATGCAGAACTTAACACCATTTAATGCAAGCAAATTTAATATTTCACCAACTATGTAGTCATCACACAGGTACTGTGTCATGTGACTACGATTTCTATCAAAAAGGATCCCCCTGTTTTTTTCCACAGCAGCTTGGTGTTACATAGACATTACTATATAAACTGTTCTTTCTAGAGTAACTAGGATATTTATATTATATATATCAGGTAGGAGGTTGTATAACATTATTGTGAGAAACTCAAAATAAAAATGCATGACAATTCTGACATGGCCGTTGCAGTATAATAGATTAAAATGGAATTTTGACATACTTCAAAATAGGAAATCAAGCTGTATTCATTAAAAAAATAGTTATGCATCTTTTACAGAGGAGAAAGTGAGCTACAGATTCTAACAAAGCTAGGTTAATATGTAAGTATATTCAAGCAATGAAATATTATTTTGAACTTTAATACTATTGCTATGGTCAAAAACTATTGTTTTAATACAATGAGTAGTTGCTAGTGTCACATTTTCATATCTGTATGTTTTCTTACACTTCAAAATTGTAATTTTTAAAAAGAAAAATGTAGTGCTAATATTTACATTTCATTTTGTGATATACCACATTTATGTGATATACTGAAACATATTTACAGCTATTCGTTTTATGCATAAAGCAGTAAGTTGAGGTACACAAGATTTCCAAACTGTATTCCACTGAGATTGTAGAGCTGAGTAAGGCACACATGGATCATTTTCAGTGGAAAATAATTATGCACTCTAAAGCTATTATTTGTGAAACATTGATTTCCCACAGAATTAAGCTGGTGCTAGAAATTACAGTTGTGTAAGTAGACTTACCATAGGAATATATGTTTAAATATCACTGCTGCAGTAGTTTTAGCTTTATTGGTTATGTCCTGCTGGGGATATAACAGCTGGTCAACTTGCAAAGCTTAAGGACACTGTCCACTCACTCAAACTGTTAACCAGCTAAAGTAGAGCTGAAAAAATAATGGTTTGGGTGCTAAGCCATTCTTAGATTTCATGCCAACTGATAAAGGGAATAAGAGCATAGAAAAGGTGATTGCTAGAAGACTAAAACTAAAATTTCTCACCCTGGCAAAAAACCTACAAAATCCTACAAACCTACAATCCTAGGCTTAAAAAGGCCCTTCTGGTCATTAGCCTAGTAAACACCTATGAGCCTACAAAGGGGTTGGGAAGGTGGCCTAATGGTTAAGGTATTTGCCTTACAAACACAAGATGCAGCGTTTGAGTCTCATAATGGATAATTAGCTAGGCTTAAAATGGCTCTCAAGGGCAGTTAGCTTAGTACTCATCTATGAACCTATAAAGGAGATAGAAGAACAGAGTGGCTACTGCACCAGTAATCATTCAAACATCTTTTATGGTAAGTGTAGTTACATAACTGACTAAATACATAATTGGATCTCTGCTGCAGTAGCCTTAGCTATATGGATAGACAACCATATCTTACACTAACTTGGGTATTGTAAGAGCCCATCAGCCCCTGGAGAAGGCTCCCTATTGAAATGTTAGTGCTTGAAATGCCAAGTGTCTACACACAGAAAAAGAATACCAAAACTGTAGGAAAAGAGCGAATCTTGAGCATTGCTCTTCTTCTGTAAACTTCTTTTTTGCAGGGGGAGGGCAAGCCCTCTATCATCCATTGTATGTAAGAGGCAAGCCCCTATACCCTCTGAATGTATATATATACTAACTCCAAGATCACAATACCTTAGAGAAAAGAGAATATTCTTGGAGATGGTCATCTCGGACTTAGTATAACAAAGTCTGCTTTTTTGATCATTCAGTATCCATGTTTGCAGATTGATTCCCTGCATGTCATAATATTGCCACTGGAGAACGGTCCTAGCAAAGCCAGCTCTAGACTTGGAAAAGAAATCTAGTTTGCAGTGCTTTGTAGCGGCATGTACAAATGACCAAGTTGCTACTTTAAAATACTAGAATCCATCCCTTTCCAAAAAGCCACAGGTAAAATGAAGGCCTTGATAGAGTGAGCCTTGACCCTGCCTGGAATTGTCTTACTGGGGTGTGTATAGCAATAGATGGCATGGGAGTAACATTTGAAGACAGACTGCTTTGACACCGGTTGAGTTTTTTTTCTTAACTTCATAAGAAATTAATAAATGATCAGAGTTTTTGACAGCTTTAGTTCTGCAAAGATAATAAATGATCTATCTGTGGATATCCAGAATATGGATAATTCCTGGTTCCTCATTTTAGGTTCTGGAAAGAAGATAGGGAGATGAATAACTTGTCACAAAGTAAACTTGGATATCACTTTAGGCATAAGGGAATGATTAGTTCTTAAGGAAACCTTATCATTGTGGAAAATAAGACAGCATTGACCCTTCATAAGAGCTTGCAACTTAAACGGTCTTCTTGCAGAAGTCAAAGCAATTAGAACAATTGTTTGTCATGTTATATAGCTCATGTAAGCCTGATACGCTGGTTCAAGTGGAGCAGGAGTTAATTTTACAAAACAAAGTTAAGATCCCAAGGAGACCATTTGTTTTCTAGGAGTTCTTGTGTGTAACACCTCTTTCAAATACATTTTAACATAGGAATGTAATAAGAGGAGAGGGATGCATCGCCAGACATGATGAAATAGCCACCATGTTTATCTTGATAGAAGAGTTATAAAGGCCAGATGATAATAATTTACACAAATACTATAGAACCAGAGAAATACTAGCCTTAAAAGGGTCTCAATTCTTGTCTTGGTACCAACTAGAAAGTATTTTCCATTAGCTAATATATGGTTTCTTAGTAGAAGGTTTTCTTTTTTCTTTTAATACCACTAGCACATCCTCAGAAAAAAAGTGCTTACATGGTATTAAAACTCTGACATCTAGGCAGTTAGTTGAAATCGATTCAAGCTATATATCAAACATCCTCTGACCTGTTTGAGGAGATCCAGTCTGTGGAGAAGTTTACAATACTTGCCCTTGGTTGTTTCCAAAAAATGAACTTTGAATGTATTTATTTATTTATTTATTTATTTATTTATTTATTTTTCATTTGTTTACCTGGATTGACAGTGATGTAAACTAGTTCATTTTAGTCTTATTATTAACTTACACGCTTAACATTCCATCTTTTCGTGATATAGTGACAAATAAGTTGTGAACTTTGACTGGAGGTCCTGCTGTGGGTAAAGTGATGGGTGCAAGACCCATTATTACAAATGAAAATGTTACAGCACTAAGAATATTCTTGAAAGACAGAAAGGACAAACAGAAGGAAGTAATTTAAGAATAAAAAGAACATATTCATGTAATATGTGCAATCAATGCAGATTTGTAGTAAACCATCCTTTTTTCTCTTTAAATACAGGAGTAAGTTATGTTGCTCCAAACTATTGCAGCTGTAGTTCTTTTACTATGATCTGTGTTGCTGAGTGTTTGTCATACTAGGCATTTAATGTGGGCAGGACTATTAGGAAAATGAGTACAAGAATATATGCACACTACCATGCAATAAAAAAGAATCGCAAAGATGCTTTGTATAGACATATTTTAAAATGCAGTTTTTAAAAAAGTTTATTTTCTATGTATTAATACACTGTAAAACACGATATTAGGGCAGAGATGCTATGAACATGTTAGACACTAAAGAATATGAGTGGCAAATAAGGTTAAGTGTCACAAATTCTGCAGGCTTAAATAAATGTATTAATTTTAAATGTGTTTTTAGTAAACAGAGGCTTAAGACAAAGTATTAGAAATGATTTTAAAGAGGGGTCACGATTGATGTGTCCTGTGGATTAACACTGAATGAATTAATTAAATTTAAAGAAGGGACTTGTTTGGATGTGTTTTAGATGATGTCATGTTTTTTTATCATTTTATGTGCTGCCTTTTATCTTATAGTCAGAGTCTGAATAAGTCTGTACATTTCCAGCTGCTGAGCAATGCTGTGAGTATAATATGCCAGTCCTTGGTATAATCCATTTCAGCTGCGTATTAGACATGTTAAATTCCTTGGAAGTTTAAATACTGGCTAGCTGCCAGCTAGTGTGAGCAATAAATATATCAGGTGAAATATAGACTGAGTCATTGATAGCTACACAATGGCAATGTCATTTATTTTTTAGTTTGCTTCCTAACATATGATTGCAGTGTCATACTGCAGTAGGTATTACTTTGGCTAGTCCTCCAGCAGCTGTTTATTTTGCCATTTATGTGCCTACTGGGAAAAATGAAGCAAGATTAGACGCAGGGAAAATGCTGACAAGTACTGCATAATCAGTTTCACTGTTGTGCAGAAAAGCCTTAGTTCTGAAATCATTTTAACAGCAGGTTCAGACTTTAATGAGAATGTCAAGGCAAAATATTAGTTAGTTCAGGGCATCACAAAGGATATCAATGTTGATATTATTTTAAGTAGCGATGGTACAGGCCGGACTCAGACTAGTATTTTCTTACCCTGGAAACACATAGGAACATATGAAGTTTCTAGGCAGGCAGTCACTGACACCATAAGGAGCATAGCCGTTAAGCACCCTTAAGGAAAACACAGTAACAATGCCTATCTTCTTTATCTTGTTGGGTCATAAAGGTAACCCCTGTTATGAAATTATGGCTACCCATCCAGTCATCGAAATTTACAGTGAAGCTGGCTCTGGTATTGTTTTACTTACTGTATAAGAGATGTTTTTACATAGGTGTGGAACGAGTTGAGTTACAAACGTATCCCTCTAATGAATTTAGATAATTTGTTACTATAGTAGATAACGTTCTGTCATATGGGTGTTCACAGGATCACAAGAAGTTACTAGGCTAATGGTGTTAGGGCCCTTACAAGCCCAGCCAAGTTCTACCCTGATTTCCACAATCACAGCCTACTGCCACTGTCCAAGAGGGACACAGGTGGAACCCCCAGGGTGAATTTATGGTTGCCCATACAATCGTACAGATTGCATTTGAAGAGGGCCAATAAGGTGCTCTGTTTGACATGAAGTGGATTTCTGTTCCAATGGTGTGGTAACCTCTGGGAGACAAATCTGTCCCTCCAGCAGGTTCTATTAATATCACATATCAGGTTAAAGTCTTTAGAGCGAGTAATCCATGTACCATTTGACTTGCAGATATGCAGCATTTTCAATAAAGCAGGGTCAGAGATTGCCTTATATGCAAGGCAGAGATTGCATCTGAGTAGTCTGTATGAAAAAGAATAAAGTGGCTGTGATTTCAGATGGTCCACATAGAACAGGCGCTGAAGACCTTGAATTTTCCTTGTGAGGAACCTTTCTGGACTCTCCAGTTGCTGCAGGTGCTTAGAAAGGTATATACCAAAAGGGGCATTGTACTAAATTATTGGCCTGATGAGGGAAGAGTACAGGGAGGTTATAACTTCTTTTTTTTCTGGAGACAATGCCCTTACTTATGAGATGAGCAATATAGAATACCCTTGTTACCACTGTGGAGACATGGTGATCAAAGTTAAGGTTGCTGTCAATCTGTGTGCCCAGGTCTGCCACTACTGAGTGCATACTTAAGAGTCATAGTTTCATAGGTTCATAGGTTCATACTAGGCTATCTGCCCTAGGGCATTTATAAGCCTAGCCAGAGTGTGTTTGGCTTTCGCCACCCATTTTAAATTAATTTTGCTATGCCCTTTTTCGAGGTTAGTATACTGTGCCTCTGTCTAACAGTGACACAGAAGTGATACCCGGGGTAAACCTACGATCTCCCATCCACTCATCAAGATTCCTCTTGAAGAGAGCCAATGAGGGACTCTGCCTAACCTGGACTGGGATTTTACTCCAGAGTGAAGGGAGCCTCTAGGTTATGAATCTGTCCCTCCATCATGTCCTATTTATTTCAGTGCTGAGGATCAAGCCTCTCGAGTGCGTAGCTCAATGGGATTTGGATTTTCTGAGGTGCAGCATGTCCATTAATTCTGGGTTGGACATGGCTTTATACGTCAGGCACAGATCGCCTCTGAGCAGGCGGTATGCCACTGAGTAGAGCTGGAGTTTCTTTAACCGGGCTGCATATGGCATCTGTTTGAGCCCTTTGATCCTCTTGGTGAGGTACTTTTGGGGTCTTTCAAGTTGCTGCAGGTGTCTGGTAAGGTACATCCCAAAAGGGGCATTGTACTCAATTATGGGCCTGATGAGGGATGAGTAAAGAGGCACGATGACCTCCCCTGATCTAGATGTGAATCTCTTCATGATTAGGTGGGCTATATAAAATGTTTTTCTAACCACTTTGGCCACGTGGTTGTCAAATGAGAGATTGCTATCAACTTGGGTCCCCAGGTCCCTAATTACTTCTTCTGTACTTAATGGATTACCACCTATGTGTTAATTTGTGGGCACTTTGTTTTTGCCAAAGGGGATGACTATACACTTTTTGGCGTTTAGCTTGAGGCCATGGCTCTGGCACCAGTTGTCTGTTTCTATGAGGCCCTTTTGGATGATGCTTGTGTCGGCTGGAGAGTTGATTATGGCGCCCAGTTTGCAGTCATCTGCGAACTTGGTCAGCCACAGTCCTTCCATGTTGGCCTGTACCTCCAAGAAATATATACCAAACAAGAGAGGCCCAGGACTGAGCCTTGTGGGACACCACTTGTAACTGGTTTGGAGTCTGACATGGCTCCAGCAATTCTAACCATGTGGGTTCTGTCCTTGAGCCAGTTTGCAACCCATCTAGTGACATAGGGGTTTATATTTAAGCTGATGAGCTTATCTATAATGCCCGAGTGGGGTATTGTATCGAAGGCTTTTGCGAGGTCCAGGTAGGCTGTGTGGACCACCTTCGACTCGTCAATGTCCTTGGTGACAGTTTCAAAGAAATCATCCAGGTTTAAGAGGAAGGATCTGCCCTTAACAAAGCCAAACTGGGTAGGATCCAGTGTCTGTAGGTCCCCAATATCTTTATTTATGAGGTCCATGATGATCCTTTCCATAGCTTTGCAGACCAAGCTAGTCAGGCTTATGGGGCGATAGTTTCCAGGATCCGTTGAGGCACCACCTTTGTGGAGAGGGACTACTGTTGCTGTACGCCACTCTTTGGGTACATATCCTGTAGTAAGGCTGAGACTGAACAGTAGTTTTATGTTTGGGTTTAGCTCTTCTTGGAGTTCATGTAGGACGCAGCCCGGGACACCGTTTGGTCCCATTGATGCTGTGTTTTTTGCTTTGGAGAGGGCGGCTCTTACCTTAGCATCTGAGATGTCAGGGGGGCAGCACTCTGCTGGGATAGATATTTGCTCTGTTGGTGGGGAGGGGGGGGGAGTTTGCGCTGAACCTGTCAGGTGGGATGTTGGCAATGTCTGTCGGTTCGGTGTATTTTTTGTCATTTTGGACTAATTCTGAGCATATCTGGGAATTCCCATCCAGGTTCCTAACATAACTAAAGAAAGCCTTGTGATTATCCTTAGTGTCCTGTGCAATTTTTCTCTCAAAGCTGGCCTTAGACGATTTTATGAGTGCCCGTAGTTTTTTGCTAATACTGATCAGAGATGCCTTCCCTTTTTGGGATTTTGCTCTATCATGTAGTAGCTTCCTCTTTCTATTGTATAGTTTGTTTATGGCTGGGGTCCACCAGACAGGACGTCTGCCTTTGGACGATTGGGTCTTGGTTTTATTTGGGATTGCATGATCCATGCATTCCTGAAGGTGTTCATAGAATGCGTTTATAAAGGATTATGCGGTCTAGGCCATATTTTCCACAGGCCCGGGGGCTTTGAAGGATTCCACCTCGGTTTTGAGGAGTGTGAAATTTGCTTTAGAGAAGTTTTACACTGTGGTTTTCAGGGCAGGGGGTGGAGTTGGGATGTGAATATCTAGTGAGATTAGTTTATGGTCTGATCTTACCAGTGAAGGATACACTTCTGGTCTGGAGCATAGAGTCCCCATGTTGGTGATGATCAGGTCCAGTATGTTTTCTCCTCTTCTGGGAGTGGTAACAAGTTGTTCCATAGCATTTGAGTTTATAAATTCTAGGAACCTTTGGGCTAGGGTGTTGGAGCTAGAGTAATGCTCCCAGTCTATGTTTGGGTAGTTGAAGTCGCCCAATATAATGGTGTTTGGGGAGACCTTCATATTTTCCAGTGTTCTCAGGAAGGCCGAATGGGGTTCCTGGGTTTGGGAAGGTGGTCTGTAGCAGGCTATAAACTGGAAGGCAGTTTTACCCACTGTTAGTTGCACATGGATAGTCTCCGATGCTTCGTGCTGTGCCACCAACCTGGAGGTGTGGGTATCTTTGACGAATATTGATACTCCCCCTCCTTTTGTAGTTCGGTTCAAGTTTTGGGGTCGAACAGCATGGTATGAGGTATAACCTGGTAGTGCTGGGGTGCTCTCGGAAGCCTTGAACCAGGTTTCTGTTACTGCACAGATATCGATGTTCTCCATGCTAAGGAGAGTTTCGAGTGCGTGCATCTTGAGGTTTAGACTTCTGGCGTTGAGTAGCTTTACTCTTAGTTTCTTATCCCTTGTGACACCTATGGAGGTGGGTTTGTCTTTTGAGCCTTGCCTAAAAAAGGCACTATGGGGGTAGCAAGAGCCTTTGCCAATATCCAAAAGCCCAGGGGTGACAGGTGCAAGCCGTCCCTATCGAAGCATCGTGGCTTGTCGAGCATGTCATCCCAGGCTGACAGGCATTGGATCCCCTTTGAATGACACCAATACTTAAGCCAATTGTCGAAATTAATCATCTTGTCTTCATATTGTGGCATCATTCTTGGTGAGGGTAAGATGCTACTCAAGGTCAGGGTCATACCGGCCTGGGCTACATGCACAGAGAGCTCCTCTATGTCTTTTTTCATGTAGTCCAGGGAGGCACGTCTCAGGTCATTCACACCAGCATGGACAATGACTGAGTCATATTTGTACTTGCCTTGGAGTGACCTGAGTGCTTGTGTTATGTGGCGGATCCTAGCGCCTGACAGGCCGCTCACCGTGACCTTCTCCTTGTTCAGCCTGGTGAGCGGGATGTCAGTGTGCCTGATGATAGAGTCACCTATTACAAGTGTATCAGGTGTTTTGTTTAGCCTTAAGGGCTGTGACTGTTTGGCACACTGACTTTGTGAACTATGTGTTGCACGTGTTTTGTTTTGGGGTAGCAGTTGCTTGGGTGTCTGCTTTGGAGGTCTCTGCTGCTTAGGCAGATTTTTATTTAGAGCCTCCGAGTATGTTTTTGTGTGTTTATGTGTTTGGTTTGCTGTCGTGGTAGGTCTATGTGAGACTGGAATTGTAGTGAGTGTGGTTTCCTTCTCCTCCTGACTGGTTTCGCCAGTACTGAGTTGAGAGAGCTTTGCCTCCAGTATGGCTATATGGTTGCATCTCTCACATGTGTTGGAATTTGTTGGGAGGAGGAGAGGGTTGTCTGTTTACATGAGGCAGTTGTAACATTGCCTCAAGATTCCCAGATTCACCAGCTGGACTGGAGAGGAGATTGACAACTGACCTTTGGACATGCTAGAATAGTATTGGGAATTCCTTTGTAATTGAAAAAAAAAAAAAAGGGCCAATGGGGAACAAGGTACTCAAGGGGAGTTTGTGAGGGTGTAGTGCTTTTAATTTTTTAGTGCTAACTTATATAATTGCTTTATTGAGCAAGTGCCAGGTATCTTAAATGCAATGTGTTACAGGTAAGTTAAATGCAAAAACGACAAACAGTAACTTTCTTTCAAGTGAAACAAGGAAATAAGTACAATAAGCAATGCAGATATCACTAGGGATCCACAGAAGCACTGAAAAGCCATGTTTTAGGTGGAATTAGCGTTTCAAGGAAATAACAAGCATACAAACAAAGCTAGATTCAACAGGCCTGGATCTAGTCTATGCTACAGCAAACAAGGTGTACCAATTTCAGTAAGAAACAGTTCAAATATGCAGGCACTCTAAGCCTTTAACCAGAAATTCCCAGCTCAGAAGGGCAGAGTCCAGCCTCTCCTCCCACAAGAGTGCAGACCACAAACCTTCTTAATGTAAAATAACTGGCCTGAAGCCCAAGTGCTTAAACCAGAACTAATACACTTTTAGAATAACAGCAGTTCCCAACTTAGAAAGATGTAAGCTACCTGTCCTGCCACCACAGTGCAGGCCACAAACCTTCCTAACGTAAAACAACTGGTCTGAAGCTCAAGTGCTTAATCCAAAAGACTTAGAATGATAGCTACACTTTTATCAAGTTACTACCAAGCAGTAATAAATACAAATGAATACTTTAAAGAATGCCTGGATTAGTGTTCAAGTTATACAAACAAAGCTAGATTCAGCAGGCCTGGATCTAGTCTATGCTACAGCAAACAAGGTGTACCAATTTCAGTAAGAAGCAGTTCAAATATGCAGGCACTATAAGCCTTTAACCAGAAATTCCCAGCTCAGAAGGGCAGAGACCAGCCTCTCCTCCCACAAGAGTGCAGACCACAAACCCTTTTAATGTAAAATAATTGGCCTGAAGCCCAAGTGCTTAAACCAGAATTAATACACTTTTAGAATAACAGACACTGAGCCCTCAATCAGCAGTTCCCAACTTAGAAGGATGTAAGCTATCTGTTCTGCCACTACAGTGCAGACCACAAACCTTCTTAATGTAAACAACTGGCCTGAAGCCGAAGTGCTTAAACCAGAATTAATATACTTTTAGAATAACAGACACTGAGCCCTCAATCAGCAGTTCCCAACTTAGATGGATGTAAGCTACCTGTCCAGCCACCACAGTGCAGGCCACAAACGTTCCTAATGTAAAACAACTGGTCTGAAGCCCAAGTGCTTAATCCAAAAGACTTAGAATGATAGCTACACTTTAATCAAGTTACTACCAAGCAGTAATAAATACAACTGAATACTTTAAAGAATGCCTGGATTATTGCTCAAGTTATACAAACAAAGCTAGATTCAGCAGGCCTGGATCTAGTCTATGCTACAGCAAACAAGTTGTACCAATTTCAGTAAGAAGCAGTTTAAATATGCAGGCACTATAAGCCTTTAACCAGAAATTTCCAGCTCAGAAGGGCAGAGTCCAGCCTTTCCTCCCCAAGAGTGCAGACCATGAACCCTTTTAATGTAAAATAACTGGCCTGAAGCCCAAGTGCTTAAACCAGAATTAATACACTTTGAGAATAACAGAGACTGAGCCTTCAATCGGCAGTTCCCAACTTAGAAGGATGTAAGCTACCTGTCCTGCCACTACAGTGCAGACCACAAACCTTCTTAATGTAAAACAACTGGTCTGAAGCCCAAGTGCTTAAATTAAAAGGCTTAGAATGAGTTACACCAAGCAGTAATAAATACAATTGAGTACTTTTAAGATGATGCAAAAGCAAAATAAAGTGGGAAGAAACACAAATACAGTAAAAGCAGATAATTTATTTATTTTTTTTTTTATGTGATAGTTAGCAGGAACATCGCTCTTACTGAAAGGGATGTTTGAGATGACAATTGTCCTTTTAAGATATAAGAGGTCAAACAGTGCTTGTTTGTTGATGACACAAAGGCCAGATTGAAGGATAGTAGGGCTAACAATAAAATGACAGTCTAGCTTATCTTTCATGGCAGATGGGGTTTTATGACCCTTGATTTTTTTAATTAGAAATGTCTGTGTCCTTTCAAGTTGCATAATGTGCATTTTTTCGTACATAACAAAGAAGGCTTAATTAACAAAGCTAATAACGTAGGATAAGGAGGAATGATGACATCTTAAGATCTGGAGGAAATTACATTGGATATCATATGGGCCATGCAGAAGGATTTCCTAACTATGGTGGAGATATGGTGGTCAAATGACAGTTACCCACATATGTGCGTTGGTCTCTTATAGCAGTGTCAGTCTGTAGAAGAGTGTCATTTATATGCCAGGATGTGGGGCTGCTTTACCTACCAGACAGTACCATGCTGCACTTTAACATTCCATTGGAGAATCTTTTCTAAATGCCAGTTGTGTGCATATTCTAGCCACTGCTGGAATAATTTGAAATCAGAGAAGGATCGTATAATGGCACCCAGTTTTTGACATTACAGCACAGGAGATCTGGGTCTGATTAGCAGTTGAAGCACTTGAAAATGCATGCAGGGTGTGGGTGTGAACATCCCGGGTGGCTGCACTGTACTCTCTGATGCACCACCACCCCATTTGATCCCTAGTGGAGGCCAGGGACTTGTGAGAGTGTTGTTGAACTATAGGGGTATGGGCTCTGGCCACCCTTTCATGCTTAGGAGTGTCCAGAATACAGCAGTGCCCTCTACAGGCCAGCATCTTGAGATGTGAAGCAAGTGCACAAAAGGCAGGAATTAAAAGAGATGCTGTCCCTGGTTACTCAGTCTTCTCACTTTCCTTCCCCACACATGAATCAGGATTAGTCTGCTGGATACTAGGCAGGTGTAGGAGAACCAGTGGGTGAGGAATGGTCCTGGGAGGAGATGATGGCCAGCTATATGGAGCCAAATAGTCAGCAAAAATAGCTTCCAATTTCTAGTCATCAGCAAACTTGGATAGCCATAGTCATGTGGTACTGTCTTGTATGCCAGCGAAATAGATTACAAAGAGGTGCAGAACCACGTGAGATTCCACAAGTTACAGTTTTACCTTCAGAGAAGGTGCCACAACTTTCACAACCTGGGTTAGATCAAACAGACAATTTGCAATCCAAGGGACAACATACAAGTTGATACTAAGCTTTTTAATTGTTCTATTGTACCCATGTAAGGGATAGTGTCAAAAGTCTTGGATAGATTGCAATGTGTAGCATGCACTGATAGATTATTATTCACTGCCTTAGTTACTTTTTCTAAGAAGCTAACAAGTTTAGGATGTAGGGTCTATCCCTCATAAATCCAAACAGGTTTGTGTCATGGTCTGCATTTGTGAAACAAGTCGATTGATTGATTCACAGAGTCATTTTATTGTTTCAACCAAAGGCTGTTACAGAAAAGATACTTTAGGCAAAATCTAAAAACAAAAACAAAAAAGCAAATATGTTAGTGCATGAATAAAGTTTAAACTACAGTTACATTGAATACAATTAATTGCAAAAAGTGAAATCACAACTTATTTCAATGGATTCTGGAATCCATAATTATTTCTTAACAACATGCATTTACATATCTTCTCTTTTCTACAGTTTTAACAAATCTAATTCATCATTTCCAGGATAGTGTCACAATGTGATGTTGTAAATAAGATGATACACACACATATATATATATATATATATATATATATATATATATATATATATATATATATATATATATATATATTCTATATCATCCCAGATTTTCTTTCTGTATTTTCTCATAGTCATGACATATTTTATTTTGTTAAATTCCTTCTTAATTCCTGTATAAACTTTATATCAGTATAAACATGACCACATTTTCTTTTACTAATATAACACATCAGCAAGGTTGAAGTTCAGCTTATTTACCATATCTTTTATTTACTTTTATTTACCACATTAATTTTCAGTCATTCAAATTTGTATTTTAAATAAATCTTTAACATATACTAATTTTCAGTAACATCTAAATATTTAGGGATGAATTCATAAAGATCACCGTCTACACCTGATTGTAACCTTTTGGAATTCAAAGACAGTCCTAATGTGATGCTTTATCTCAAAAATGTGCAGGACCACACTGGGCTATCTACATGGCCGTGCTGTATGCTAATGAGGCAATTTGGGGGAGAGACACATACTAATGAGCTATGTGCTCTCTCCCTCAGTACCACCTCCAGCAAGGCATCTACATGTGAAGTGATTCATGAAATTGCTTTGCCATTTAGATTAGCACAACTGTTCCTACCATGTTGTAGTAGCAAATATGGCAAAAAAGGCCATGTTCATCCATCGAGCAAAAGGTAAGCACTAAGGAGTCTAGTGTAAAGGTAGGGTTAGGAGATGTGTGCATGAATGTATGTAAGGGGTATGCCAGTGTGTGTTTCTTCCAGAGAGGTAACAATAGGGGGAGTTGGTGAGGAGGTCCTGTAGGTATGTGCATTAGTGTATGAATGGATGAATGGATGAGAATGTGATCGGGTAGTTAGGTACAGGGCTGTGTGTGTGTGTGTGTGTGTGTGTGTGTGTGTGTGTGTGTGTGTGTGTGTGTGTGTGTGTGTGTGTGTGTGTGTGTGTGTGTGTGTGTGTGTGTGTGTGTGTGTGAGTATATGTGGGTTGGGGTGGCTATCATACCTCCACACACCCCTAGACTAATGAGCATAAGTTAAAAACACTGGGAGAGAGGACCACCAGCCACCATGGATTGCTATAGTATGGGGATGAAAAAGAACTAGACACCAGGGAGTACATAAGACTTGTACCATAAAGGTAATTAAAAATACTGTGATCATTGTTGGGGGGGGGCATTAGCTATTAGAAATTGTTCTAGACTCCTGTGCTATAATGGTATTTAAACCGGTACAGGAATGGGATCGGAGGAGGGAACACTGGACCGGAAGGATTAAGGGATATGATATGGGATTGTAACCTTCCCTATCAGCCTATGGCCAGAAAATGACACATTAGAGATGTTCAGTTAGTGCAGGGGCAGGTAGGGGGACTGTGAAGTATGAGTGTGTGTTTCAGTGTGCACTTGTGTGTGGAGAGTTACTGAGGGGAAGGTATGGCAGTGCTTACATGATGCATCCACTGTAGTCAGCTATCATGGAACTGCTGATCTATGCATGGCAGTAGTTCACTGCAATTCACAGACATGCAAATAAGCCCACAGTGAGGTCTTTCATCAACATGGCCTATGTGTCTGTGAATCACAAACTACTGTGCGACATTAACACTCCAGTTTTCACTTGGCTCTTAATGAAACATGGTAGGTCTTTCATTAATCCTTGGGTTAATATGTTTCTTGAGAGAAAGAGTTTCCTGACGTATCAGAGTATCTACTCTGTTTTATTTGTCTTTACCTCTTAGACTTGTTTGATGGTATATCTTTCTTTAAATATTTAACGATAGATGGATGCAAATCTTTACTTTTTCAGTATTTCTTTGACTATCTTATTATATTGTGAAGTAAACGTTCTTCTTTCTCCTTCCAAGCTTGTCTAACCAGCTCTTCATCTGGAAATTTTAAGTTCTTAATTCAAGTTAGTCAATACTGACATTTCTGCAATTGATTGCTCTGCCCATATTCCAAACTTTTTTCTAACTGCACCTCTCATTCCAATGCTTCTGCACACTGGCTAAACCTTTTGTTGACCTACAGTGCCCTTTTCAGGCAAAGTCCAGCTAATGGATCTCCCCACCTATCACAACCAAGTCAAGCATCAGACTATGTCAAGTTGGCGCTTTTCAATGCCATGAGCGGATATAACAAATTGCCTCATCTTGCGGCCCACCTGCACTTAGGGCAAATACATGTGTGAGTTACTACAGAAGCACTTACTCTATTCCATTATTTTGTACCTACCATACTTTTTGGACAGAAGTTAACTGGTAAAGTATCCATATTTGTTAGGGTTCATGTCACTTTAATACCCATCCCTAGAGACCAAGAAACTGAACTGATTGTGATCCAAGTTAAACTAAACAGGACCAACTATCAGATCATAGCATGTTACAGGACCCCCCGCTGTGTTTCCAGAAAACCATGCTAGATTATGAAATATACTGAATGAACTCCAAATAAAGAGGAATTGCATTATCCTAGGAGGCTTTAACTACCTGGTGATAAACTGGTGTGCTTCACCTAGTCCTTAACGGCATGGCATCAATATTGATTATTCCATGGTGCTCCTTTCTCCAATTAAATATCATCACAAACGTGAGGCATTTTCCTTCAAGATCTCTAAAACAATTAGATGCAACATCACAAAGCTCAGAGACTTCAAATATTGAAACATTTTATAATTCTATGTTGAAATCTCAAAATAGAAGTTTAACTGTATTATCAAAGATGGCTACAAAGCGAGTAATTACACAAACAGTCCATACTAGAACCAAATAAAATGGGAAGTTTAAAAGTAAACTGGCCTGGGGGACTACATGCATAAATAAAAATACAGTAAAAGAAAAAAAAAAAGTTTCTTTAAATATATAACAAAACAACTGGCCCTTAACTCAAGGTTTAATATAAAAACACTATCAATAGAACTAAAAACACAATCAGGAAATACAAAGACATTCCATTCCAAAATTGCATTACCTACTCAGATCCAGCACAGATAGCTAACAAACTAACAAATTCTGTCAAAACTTCATCCCTGAAACAACTATGCAAATCCCACATATCCCACAGATTCTCAACTCCTCATTATAACTAAAGAACAATGGATAGATATATTATCAAAAATGAAAAATGCATCATTCATGGGGCATGATAATACTCCTGGTTGACTGATAAAACACTACAAAACATGCCTTTCTGGACCCATTCCTGCAGATGTGTATCATGAGATTAGACACCGTTTCTGTCCTTGAAATATGGTGCACAGTTTTTGTGATGCTGTGTCACTAAGGTAGACCCACCACTGACCTTGGAAATTACAGAAACGTTAGCCTCAATACTGTCATCTGAAAAGCCATGGAAGTAACACAACTGACCTAATGAATAATGATTACAAAATCTTATATGGCTTGATCCCTAGCAGTTCAGCGTTAAGTGTAAATACTGTCTAATGAATCTGGACAACCATCTTTGAGAGAGTAACACAACCTGTGGACAGAGTACGTGATATTAATACAGCATAGCTTGAACTAGTTGTCATTTGCCACCATAACACTCAACATAATAAATAAGCTGAAAGAACTTTAAACTCCCCACCTCTTACTGCACACATTAACATATATTTGACACCATACCTCTTCAACTCCTCTAAAATATAACTATTTCCTTATAAATATCTACATACAAAAATAAAAACACCACACATCTTGCTAAAACACATCCAACAATCACAGAAACATTTACAGTCACCCTCCCATAAAAAAACAAAACTGCAATTGAGTGGGGGCTTGCACCCAAACCCTGGTGCAAAAGGTATTCAACAAGTTCCCAACAGTGCACCACAAACAAACCAATCCTCAAACCATACTAACAGCTTACCTTTCACCAGCATACTCCGGAATGGTTCAAGTATACTTCTCGTCAACATTAATATCAGGCGCATACTAAATAAAATACATGAGCTCCACACTACCCTCTCCCAGTACAACCCTACCATTGTAGTCTTAACAGAAACCTGTCTCAAAGCACACACAGACAGTAATGAAATCCTGCCTCCTGGCTACAACATCCTAAGGCAAGATAGAATACAAAAGCAAAGTGGCGGTGTAGCTGCAATATATAAAAACACACTAAAATCAGATCAATTACATGTAAATCCCCCAGAACTAAGTAATACCGAACTGCTAGCCTGCTGTCTAGAAATCAGCCATAATAAAAACATTGTCTTACTGTCATTATACATCCCACACACCAATAAACCCTCTATAGTTGAAAACCTACTATCCTAGGCATCCACCACATTTAGCCAAGAAACAATTATAGTAGGGCATCTCAATATCAATTGTCAAAATTGTTCCTCAAATAATCCCTCAGACTACATAAACTTTCATGGACTTAATCAGTTGATAAATACGCCAACTAGGGAGGACGAGCACAGCAACAAGCAGTCTATTCTTGACTGGACCCTAACTAGCAAACCCTCATTAATCTATCAATCAGGTTGTCTCCTAAACAGTATAAGTGCCCATCTGCCAACCTGCATCCTAAGACACCGTAATAATCCTAACAAAACCACAATTTATAAACAAGCACGCAATAAAATAAATTTTTCTATACATACCTTCAAACTACTTCTTCAAAATTGCATCTTGTCCCCTCGGAAATACCTCCCATTAGACTCAGCTATTCAACATTTCAACAACACATTTCTGGAGATCATCAATAGCCTGGCCCCCATCAGGAATATTAGAAATAAAGCTAATTATTGTCCATGGCTCTCTAAAGAAACCAAACAACTTCTGAAACAAACATATAAACTCTGATCTCAATATCAGGATAACAAAAATAAAGCATCCTATGATAGCTATCATAGCATTAGCAATAAATCCAAAAAACAAATTAAGAATGACAGAAAATTCTACTACAGCAAAAGCCAACAATTACATCAAAACAATCCAAAAAAAATTTTGGGACTCCATTAAACAGCGCCTACAGCCATGACAAATCACACCCCCAACCCCTAATACCTTAAATTCAAAAGAAACTATAGCTACCCAATTCAACTCTTTCTTCACCAATTCTATCCTCTCACTTATAAAAGACAATCATAATACTTCTCGTCACCCCATCTGTAACCAACATTACCAACACTACTCCCTTTTTCCAACCTGTCCAGACAGACAAGATTAAAAAAATTGTTAAACAAACTAAAACCTACATCACTCACAGCTGATCAGCTGCCAAATGAATGCCTCAGATTGCCAGCTGATGTAATCTGCTATCCTATATCAGTACTGATCAATATATCCATCACTGAATAATACAGCCCAAAGATTTGAAAATGTCATATGTAATCCCCCTACACAAAGGTAGATCATCACTAGAACTCTCTAATTTCAGGCTAATTTCCATTCTATCACCACTTTCAAAAATGTTGGAAAAATGTATTCATGAACCAAGACTAATAGTTCGCTGGAGAGACCAAATGAGGGTCCGAGACCGGATAAACTTATAATCCAAAGGTTTATTCGTAGACAAACAAACAAACCTTTGGATTATAAGTTTATCCGGTCTCGGACCCTTATTTGGTCTCTCCAGTGAACTATTAGCCTTGGTTCAAGTTTTGTTTTTGTTCGCTTTCATCTCTACTGTTGGTTTTGGTTTTTATAAAAATGTATTCATGCTCACCTACTCAACCATCTACTAACAAAAAATCTGCTATCCAATTCTGAACATGGCTTCTGTCCCAAATATAGCACCACAACTGCACTCTTAAGCTTTACCAATACCACAAACAAACTCAAAAATGAAGGAAACATGTCTCCTCTATCTTTCTAGATATGTCTATAGCATTTGACACAGTATCCACCAAAAGCTCTTACATGAACTTGCCTCCCTTAACATATCTCAGGAAGCCCTCTCCTGTTTCCACAGCTATCTTTCCAACCACCAACAGGCTGTGAAGTGGCAAAATGAACTCTATTCTTTGATACCAGTTACTGTTGGTGTCCCACAAGGATCAATACTAGGCCCACTGCTTTTCTCTGTCTTGAAAAACAAACCATGCTGCCTCCAGCCTTGCCACCCTCATCCAATATGCAGATGACTCCACTGTTAGTGTTCAGCACCCACCCGGCCACTTTGCCAAGAAATTGCCAAAAAAATCCTTCTCTTAGATCGATTCCTACCTACATAACTTCCAACTCATTCTAAACCCCAACAAAACCAAATTAATATTCTTCCTGAACAGCCACAATAAAGCTAATACCTACAGTCAGCACTTTAGAATCATCTCTTCTAACAACACAGTAATTGAACCAATCACAGAAACAAAGCTATTAGGTGTCATTATTGATAGCAGTCTGAAATTAGATAGACATTTGGCATGTTATTAAAAAAAAAACATCAAACTAAGTTCACTATATAGAATCAAACCTTACCTTACCAACTCCTCCAGACAAGCAATCTGTAGGACATACCTGCTATCCACCTTATTATATGCCAACCCAATATTCACAAACCTTAGAAAAACAGATCTAAATAGGCTAGAGGCTTGCTACCACAAAATCGCCAAATTAGCCACTAACCTTCCCAACAGAATCCATCACTGTGTTCCTCTCCAACAACTAAAATGTCTAGATCTAACCAACCTCTTATCCTTCAATCAACTTATAGCAACTCATTCTATCATGTATCAACCTGATAAGTATCCAGCCCTCCAAAACTTAGTACAACCCCACACTAATAATAGACCCCTAAGATCCTCTAACAAATTCCTGGTAAAAGTCACTAAATAAAACAACAAGTTTGTAAACTCCATTTATTAAAAATCAAATCTCCAAAACATGGAGCTCTATATTCCAGAATATTCTCACAACAAAAACCCCACCTAATTCAAAAACCTACTTAAAACACACCTAAATGACAATTGGGCATGCTCCTACACATCTCCAGGCTAATATGAGTATCATTTCACTATTTCCAACCCTTTCCTTGTCTGCTCTTTCCTCTTTACCTCATCCACAGCTCTAAATGTTAATGTCACAGACTCTCTTAATACTCATAACCATATTTTTCAAACTATAGAATTACTTTTGTATAGCTGTTCTGAATTTTGAACTATGAGCTGATTATTCCTTATTAGTCTAGTAGTTTCTTACTAGTTTAAATCTACAAGTTTTGTTTCTTCTCATGTGAATGTCACATGTGAATACATTTTGACAAATGTAACTAGTGCATGTTAGTTGTAGTACTATAAGTTCTTTTTTGTTCTTGTAAATTGTAAACAATTTATAACTATCAGTGATTGCATCCACTCAATGTCGGTTTGCATATATAACATTGTACTGTATTTCTCTTATATGTTGAGCTTTTCTCCCTGGACCTCCACTGAAAATGAGCCCAGTCAGACCACCCTGGTAAACAAATGTCAAATAAATAGAAATAAAATAAAAATGGACCCCTACATAGTTAAGTGCACATCAAATTGGTTGAGGGGTTAAACTCATATAGTGAAGGTGGCAGGTGCATCCTCAGTAAACATAAATGTGACAAATGATGTTCCTCAAGGATCCATTCTATGACATCTACTATTCTGAATCTGCTTCATAGATCTCCAAATTATAAATGGGGATGTATGGCTAACCCTGCTTGCAGACGAATGCATACTTGGAGTCATCCTCAAGTTTCCCCTCTATTATGCAGAAGTGCCAACTGGAACTTACACAGGTCAACAACTGCTGCTCACAAAAAATGAGTTAAAACTAAACACTAGAAAGTACAATATTGTCTCATTTGGTAAACAATCTCTGGCAGTTGTGCAGAGAGTTAAAGTTGTGAGCTGAGTTCCTGTGGCCCAGGGTTTGATTCCCTCAGCCATCATTTGTCTGATGTATGACCTTAAGCAAGTCACTCAAACAGAGATTTCTCCCAGGTTGCCCTTGAGAAGGGAGTGTGTGTCCAGTGGGCCTACCTGGTTAAAAATGAGTATTAATAATAATCTGGCTTATAGTAATGAAAGCATCCTGCTTCAAAATGAAACTGTGATGAGACACCTTGGAACATGGGTAGACAATTCCCTTGCATTTCAGCATTGTATTGCCGTAGTAGTTAGGACATTTTTTTTCCCTGAATCAGCTGATTGTAAAAGATATTTCATCTAGATCCAAGGAAGTTCTTATTCCTTTATATTCTTCATTGATCAGACACTTACCAAATATAGTACCCCATTTGGGATGTATCTGTGTCTTACTCAAAGTCTAATCAAGGTCAAATGGGGTCCTAGGCAGAGGAATTGAACAGGATCCCCCATAGCAGTTCCAGTATACCATTTCTTGCCCCTCCCCCAAATTATCATAAACACTGCTCAAAATGGTCAGTGCACATACTATTTGCTTCTTTAGTTTTGAAATGAAGGCAAATATATGCATTTCATTTAAAACTTTTTAATTTAAATAGCATTTGCTGACCAGGTTAGTCCCAATAGGCTAGTAGTGTCTTTTCAGGGGAGACCCTTGATGGTATTTATACTACTAAGGGAAACTTAGCCAGGGCATTAGAGACCTTCCCCTTACTGTTTTCAATAACTCTGATGTAAAAGATATCACAGAAGCTACCATTAACACAGACAGATGGGGTCCCAGTTTAACATCTTATCCACAGATGACACACTCAATACTCTGACATTTCCACCATTTAAAGTGCACTACAGTATCATCCCTCCATCTACATGGTGTGGGATTAGAACCCACAGCCTTCTGCACCAAAGGCAAATATGATACCAGCACTGATTTGAAATTCTATAGCACAAATACTGGCAGACATTTGCTAAACAAAACAGCTGCACACTGAAAACAGACATGAACAAAGGTAAACTCCTCTTCCCGTAATGCTTAAATTCCTTGAAAATGCACTGAAACTCACATTCCTTGACAAATGCACTAATGCGCGCATTACCTGGAAATACACTGAAACTCAACATTCCTTGAAAATGCATCCATGTAGTTTTGAAGATTTCTTCCATTAAGCAGTGAAACAAAATGTATGAACCAATAAAACACAAAATTATACATTTCTGCATGTTTCAATCAACTCTGTTTACTAAGTGATTAGTCTAGTAGTTGGTGCAGAGGGTTAAGGGTATTATTTCCTGTAGCCAAGGTACAGGGTTTGAGCCTGAGTAATTTAATTAACTAACCTTCCACCCCTAACTAGGGCATTAAACACATACACTCAGTACTCTCATGTAGAACTGTTCCCCTGATGTACCTGTTGAGAAGGAAACAATCTCTGTTCTCCACTGTCTATAGAAGAACTGTTTATTCAAAATTCTGTGCATTGATGTCCATTATAAGTTACACTAAAATTCCAAAACATGCTTGAAAAAGGAACTGTTCTAATGCTGAAATTTCAAGTGTTGCTGTGCATCATACTAAAGACATATGCACACAGACCACAGACATAGAGAGTATCCTTAAAGAAGAAATGCAAAATAACATTTACTTAAAAATTATATATTGTGGCAGCCTCCATGCCCACCCAGCCAGCAGGCCTTAGAAAACTGTCTATGTCTCCTAGTACTGGATCCGGCTTTGATCTTACTAGGCATATCAAGCAACTGAAAAGACTGCAGAGGTTCCATCTAAAAGATCACAGGCTTACAAGGCAAGAGCTAAAAGAAGAGGTTGGAAGCACTGTTCCTTTATTCAGTGTCCTATAGACCCTATAAGGGCAATATGTGCCTTAGCTTTCAGACCATTAGGGATCCAGTAGTCAAAAACCTCTTATATTTCTGCAAATCAAAGAGTCCTACTAATACTAGAAACAGGGATCTAAATGTGATTCAACAAATAAATAGAACATCAGGGTGGGGCAGATTTTACCCTTTCTCTGAAACACCCTTGCACTCCAAACTAGCAATTCAATACACTATCTTCCTTCAAAAAGGGGTTAGACAACTGTATTATTATTCACAGTTAATCACTTATATGACTGGCCTGTCCTTCATTGAAAAATGAGATAAGGTCTAACAGATGTACTGGAAAGGCATAACTGGCCACAAGAGTCAGTCGCCTTGTATTTTCTATGATTCAATTACATGATTTCTATGATTACATAAATCTCAGGGAATGAAGAGGATAGATTAAAGAGATCTCTAATCAATTTCCATACCTTTATTATGACATTACCTATAATCCTTGAGCCCCACAAAATAGTTCTTACACTGAATTGTAGACAACAAAGTTTGACACTTTTTCCTCCCACATTATTATCTAGCCTATATAAATTATACAGTTCTTTTTCATGTTTCTGTAATAGAAACTCAATATACTTATTGCACTTACTGTCATCAGACAGATTATTTGTGAATGTGCTATGTTATTTACTCTCTTTCTGCATTGCTTCACCTTTACATAAAATAACATTTTGATTTCTTAAGATTAAAAATCATTCATCTACTTTTGTTTTTGTGAATAGATATGTTGAGCACCTTTAGGTCTTCCTCAAAACTGTATTTTCTTTCATGTAAGAGCTAACATAATGATGTCATTTGTATAACAAATTACAAGACAAAATATATTTTTAATCTTTAGTGTTTTATTTCTTTTCATTACAATATCTTTAAAAAGCAGCATATATAATACACCCTTCTTTCTCACTCTCTGTCTCTCTCTCTCTCTCTATATATATATATATATATATATAGAGAGAGAGAGAGAGAAAGATCAAGAACAGCCATAGTGACAGTAGGCATTTTGTCCTCACTTTCTTCTTAGACTTTATATGATGTGTGTACTGCCCCAACATTTAAGTAATCTAACATGGTCATATTTCCTGCCATATAGTTAAAAATATTAGATTTAAAAAATCATGTTTTCAGTATCTCCTACATTTTTTTCTGTTAATGTGTATTCTATACACATTAACAAATGCAGCCTGTATATCTTCAAGTGCAACACCCATTGTTTCCTTAACATCGCACACCTTGTCTATGAAATGCCTTAATTAGTAACATGCTTGCATGGCCAAACTTTGGTTTATGTAGTCATTTTGATAAATGAAAGAACCCCATTTTATTAATGTCCTCATTTAACTCTTGCATTATTATAGTAGTGAACATTTTAATGAAATTTTAATAATGTTATAGGATAATAATTATTTGGATGTGTTCTACTACCTTTCTTATTAATAGGAATAGTAATATTTTCCTTCCATGAACTAGAAAAATCCAATTTTCTATACAGTCCCAGAAATCTGTCTCTAATTTCATAGCCCATAAATCTACTGCTTGTTGATAACACTCATTTGTTATTCTACCTAGACCGGTGGGCCATATTAGTTTTCAAATTCAGTATAATTTGCCATATTTGATTATTGTTAAAGATATTTCTAAATATAATCATATCCTGAAATATAAGATCTTTTTTAAAATTCCATCACTTTTTCTTATTCCTATATGAATAGACAAAATAATTTCTCCAGATCTCTTTCCTTATGTACAAATCACATATTGTTTTGCCTCAAACCTATTGACATTAACCTCCAGTATATACTATACTTATTTCATTATTCTTTACTGCTGATAACAATAACTACCAAATCCTTACTTTATAGTCCAGTTTTACCTTTACTGTTTCATTGTTCCTTTTCTTGCTTACTTAAACAGTTCTAATTACCTTATATCCCTTGTCCTAACCCAAAGTCTTATTTATTTTCTTTTTTTTTTCTTTATATTCTTGATCAAACAATTTTACTGCTACTTACATTATTTGTTATTTCTAGATGTCTCTTTACTCCCCCCCCAAGGTTTTATTACATTTATTGTTGTTGATCTCTTTTCCCTATCATCATTTCTATCTTAATATACACAGGCAAATGATCACTCTCACACTCTCACTTCTGTAACACACACACACTCGCACACACACACACACACACACACACACACACACACACACACACACACACACACACACACACACACACACACACACACACACACACACACACACACACGCACACACACACACACACACACACACACACACACACACACACACACACACATACATATACATACAGAGTTAGAGCTAAAGTGTGTGTGTGTGTGTGTGTGTGTGTGTGTGTGTGTGTGTGTGTGTGTGTGTGTGTGTATTTTCCAAGTAAAAAAAATGAACCTTGAGGAGGTAGCACAGTGGTAAAAGATAAATCCATGAAGCAAACAAACATAAAAAATCATTGTGATTCAGCAGAGATAAAATAAATGGTTTAATGAATTCTAAAACACAATATAGAACAATGGTAAGTGCTTTCACTGACTATGTCAGCTTCTTCATACCATAAAACAGTATACCAAAAATTAAAATAAATACCCTAGATAAATTTAAAATTCACCAATAGATTAATCACTCACAAGTCATGTGTACACTTTAATCAATATACATTTACCTCACATGAACAGCCCTCTAGCTTTGAAAGCTGACCTTAAAAAAAACTTTCATTAAAGAATTCCACAGTCCAGTTTTTGTATTAACAATATCCCACAGATCAAATATACCTTCTGTACTACTGTTTATAGATTTATTAATATATTATCTAAACTTTCTCAGTTATCTTCTCACTTTCCATTTAGCCCTTTGCAGTTATCTGTCAGCAGATGCAGGATACAGTACAATTCCCTTTTCTCTGTTCTATTAAAAGTATCACCTAACCTCAGATTTTCAGATATAATTTCAACTGCCATAAAACTAAAAATATGTTTGCTACTAGTATCTAAAATGTCTTTAGCTAAAGAGTTCTTCTCATCTAACTGTCTGATGCATCTGATATGTTCTCTTACTCTCTCTATCAATGTTCTTCAGTATTCTGTTTGTTCTGCCAACATAAAACCTTTGGCAAATATCACATTGGGCTAAATAAACAAATTTTTTTTTATCTGACAATTAGCTGATACATTGAACTTATAAACTTTACCTGTAGAAAGGTGCCTAAAGCTGTTGCTCTTGTTAATGAAGGTGCAATAATTGCAACTTCCACAAGGAAAAATACCTTTAACAGAGTTAGAGCTAAAGTTTGTAGTTGGCCCAAAACATAACAGATGTTTGAGGGACACATTTCAGATACTGGTATCTATACCTTTCTCATGTGGGCAATATACACTACTCTGATTAAATTTCTTACATTCATATACAGTCTGAAAATGCAAACAAATCTATGCTTTAAAATTAAATATTCATTTCAATTTACTTTTACAAAATAATCAGGATTCCCTTGACTCTACTGAAGATTCTTCCATTTTACCTTTATTCCATAAACTCAATACTCCTTAATAGTAGTGTTAAATCCCAAAGCAGTCCATAACTATAGGAAGATTAGTTATTTCAAATTCTTAATGAATTCTATAAAGTCTTTATCCTGCAGTTTTTCTTTAATTCCTGTTATATTCCAGGACATCTTCAATGCACTTTTACCTTCAATAAGTCAATTATTCAAATCTTTGTCTTCCCAGTTTATCATATTGACTATAGAATTCTTAAACTTTTCAATGTCTTTCTATATATTTCATTTCAATGTATTACTACATCACATATCACTTTGCATTGCTGTTGTAGCTTGTTAGACCTTTGAAGAATTGTTTGATAAAGATATTTCAATGACTTTTTGACATTTCCATGAAGTTATTTTTCTCATTTTGGAACATGTAAAATGATTAAGTCCCTTCCCATTCTCTCTAAATAAATCCTTTCCTTATATTGTCTTGCACCTGTCACTTTTACATTCTATTCTATTAACTTCTTTATTGCTCATATTGACATTACCTACTACTTATCTTATTTGACATTTCATCTATTACTTGTTTTGAACTCATCAGATTTTTCACACCTTACTACCCAGCCATATAATCTCAAAGACTGGCTGTAATTCAAATGGTATTTTACAAATTTGTCTGAAAATAATGTTATAGCTCATTGTAAATGTGATTTATCCTATTTTTTAAAACATCCCAAAGTTGCAATTGTTTTCCCATTTCTGAATTTATCACATGTAAAAATGTTAATTATTTTCCGTTTCACATATAAGGTTTATGTCAATTTTTGTAAACAACAACTTTAGCAAAATCAGGTTTTCTTCTACTACTGTTTGACTTATTTATCTAATATCTTATTTCACAAATTAGTTTTTATTTTTCTTGTTTGATTTTCAGTATTTACATTATTTACTTTGATATTCACTTCTGTGACTTCACATGTCATTAAAGACTGAATGTCATTTTTGCTCAGCAATATTCCAACAAAGGGTCATCCCTTTTTTTCATAGAAACTATTACAATTACTTCTAAATTTTAGTCCTGTTTTACCATTTCTACATTCATTTTAACTCGTTATCATATAATTATTTCTCATATAATCTTATATATTTATTTACCTTATTGATTTATGTGTTCTGAGAATATCTATTCTCATTTCCTTTTTGTTTATTTTACATTATGTCTATACCCTTTATGTCTCCATTTTCTCCTTTGTCATTATCATTTCCCTCTTTTATTTTATCTTCCCAATTTACTTTTCTTTGTATTCCATCTTCTCCTTTAAGTATTCTGTCGCTTAACTTTAAATCCCTGACTTTATTGTATTCTCTTCCTCAAAGCATCCAGCCATTTTGTGGCATAAATCCGCTATAAATCTATGATTGACTGTAAGGTGTTCATATATTAGTTTCTTACCAGTTTCATTGTCTTTAACATCTGTCAACAATTCTTCAGATAATACTTTTTTCAAGTTTCATTGACAAGTCATTGCTTATTGATTTATTTCCTTTATTGTGTAATGTTTTCATCTTCTGTAATTCACTATTGTTTTTAGCTACATCCTACTCTCCAACTGTTGTTATTTAAGAATTTATTTATTTTCACATGCAAAACTGAAATCTCAGCTCTATTCCTAGCTTTGATTCAAATCTATGCCTTCTGTCCTTTAATGGATGTCTCAGTACTTGCATGGACATATTACCAGTGCTTTATATATCTAAGTTGTCATTATTCATTCTTTCTGTCCACAATTTTTTATAAATTGGTATCTTTTCATTTATTATATCTTCCTAGAGTGATGTTATAATAAACATGAGGTGTGTTTCTAACCCACCCAAACAATTTGTCTATTGCCCCTTGATTAACACATTTCCTATTTTTGCATTTGTCTTCATTTTTCTGCTTATACTGCCAGCTCTTTTACAAACAAAAGACCCATTGTGATGTATATAAGCATGTATTCATTTCTTTCCCTGTATCAGTTTATTTTCTTCTTCATTTTTCTCTTTTTATTATTTTATAGCTTTTCTTTACATCATTCCTCTCATAACCCAATGCATATTACTAATATTTAATTTAACATTTTAGTTTTTTTTTTATCTTTACCTCTTCTTATTCACATTTTCTCATTTTACTCAAAGGTCATCCTGTGGCCTTTTATGACACCAGTAAAATTTTATGTGTGTGTGTGTGTGTGTGTGTGTGTGTGTGTGTGTGTGTGTGTGTGTGTGTATGTGTGTATCTATATACATTTATCTCTCTCTCTATATATAAGCATATTAACACACATGCGCATACACACACATACACACACACACACACAGATATGTATATATATATATATATATATCTATATAAATATATATATATATATATATCACACACACACACACACACACACACACACACACTTCTCTTTCCTTAATTTAACAATATTTCATCAATCATAATCTTCTCACAGAAATTGATGTCAAGTTGTAATAATTATAGAGTCTTTAAATATCAGTTAATTGGTATAAATACATTAATAAAATACAAAAGCACTTGTGAAGTAGTATGTCCAGTACAAAATAAGCAATATATTATAGGCCAGCAAAATACTCTTTTTGCAAGTATTTTGCGGGCCTTTTAATAAATTGCTTATTTAGCACTGGACATACTGCTTCACAAGTGCTTTTGTATTTTATTGGGTTCCCTTTTGGGGTTACGCTTGTTTCTTTTTTTGTGTTTTTTTTCTTGATTAATACATTAATGTTTCAACATTCTTAAAAATAATAAAAATCTTAAATCATAAACACTTGGAATCCTGAAATCAAAACAAGGTAAAGAATACTAATGTAGTCACATTGTTATAAATAAGAATAAACACTTTAAATGCTCCCCAAAAAACAAAAAAAAGCAGATATGGCCAAGAATCAATATTCTAGAATCAGTCTGGGTGGTTCTTAATTATTCATAAAAAGGTAACACTCTAAGTATCAAGCTTAAGCAGGTATTGTACTGCAGATATTGTCAACAGTAATAACTTATTTTGCTAAGAGTATAATTTATTTGGTGGCCTAAAGTCACCACTCTTAACTTAATATTCCTTTATTGAACATGAATACATATTTCATTAATAATTAAGTTTATGTCTGTTACACTTGGAAAGCTGTTTAAATTTTTTAAATACTCTGGAATTAATTTAAACTGAGTAAATATTAAAATTTGTTTTTACTCCATTCATTAAAATATTCATTCACATTTTAAGTAGACTGACTTTAAAAAGGAGAGATGTTATTTCCCAGAGTCAGTCAATAATGTTTATTTCTAGAAGTTAAACATTTAGCAAATACTATCATTTTGAACAAAGCTTACCTTTTCTTCATCCTGAAAAGTATTTTTCCTCCTTGAACTTTGAACAGTCTTTCCTGCAATATGGTGGCTTGTTTTTATAGTTTTAAGGGTGCAGCAGATACCATCAAAACATCAGTGAAGACTGCATTGGTGAAACACTGGTATTGCAACTGCACCCAAGGCAAGACTTATTAATACATAGTAACTTTAAGCTTTTGACAAGTTAAAATATTTGCAGGATTGAAAATTAGAACATAGAACCAGTATTAACAGAAATTCACATTGACACCATCTGAATACCTGTCCCAGAGTATGTATGACAAATATGCACATTATAATATCTTCTACTCTATTTTTCCTCTTTTCTGTTTCCACTGTCTTTTCATTTAAGGCACCAATAATACAAAAGTCCTCCTTAGAGGTGTAGGACTTGCAAAGGACAGTATCCAGAAATAATCCCAGTATCACTCCAGACACCCTTAATAGTTTATGTATTTTACAAAACTAATAGCATATAATGACAATAGTGATATAACCCTCTAAGTGCTTTCAGGAACATGGGAGCTGTAGCAACAATCTGAAAATGTTGGTGTCTGAATTTCATATTGGAAAATATCCACTGCCTTAACTCTGCCTAAGCCCAAGCAGCCAGAAAAGAAAATGGACTCTATTCACACCAACTTAAATACCCAAAAGTATCAAAATAACAGTGAGACCTAAACAAATGATCACATGCGGTGTCAGTAGTACAACAGATAGCACACTTGCCTTTGATGCAGAAGGCTGTGGGTTCAGTTTCCCATATCAGGCAGATCAATTGCTGACACTAGTACAGAGTGTGCTTTTCTTTAGATGATGACTCGTCTGCTTGAGATGATGGTAGCTCAGATGGATGTAAAAGATCCAACAGCACCTATCAAAAAGCATAGGCATCCTTAATTTATATACAAAAATAACTTATTTACAAAATATTTACACATTTACAAATATTTGCATATGTACAAATATATAAATATATACAAATCTGTGTATACATATTCATAATTTCCTGTACAGCCATGCTAAATTATCTTCCTTATTAGACCCCCACTTCTTTTTCCATAACCACCATCTGATTTTACTTAATACTGTTGCTAAAATCGATTTGCCATTAAATATAATTTTATTTATTATTTCATTCCACATAATCCATATAACATAAAATAACCTTTTATCTATTATTTTAACATATTCTTTACTTCTGTTCTTATAATATCCATATTTAATCATATCAATGTTTATTTTATCCATTTCTTTTATATTTAAAAAAAAACCTTCTTTACATAGTTTTCCCCACAACTTTTTTACTCTTTTATATTTCAAAAACATGTTACGTAGTTTCTTCATATTGACAAAGTAAACATGTTCTATCACTTTTATTTTTATGTGGCATATTTCCTTTTACTGGCAATTTAATCTATTACCAGTCTCCACAAAAAAATCTTGACATTCTACTTTCTGATTGCACCATTTGCTACTTATTTTTATAGCTTTAATTTTTGCATCTGTTTGATTTTCCCGTGGTTTTACATACTAATATTTTAGCATTACATTCTTACACCATATTTTTCTTTTTTATTTTTATCATCAGTTTTCTATTTTCCACAAAAATACTTTTTCTTGGTAACATTTTATTTCTTCATTTATACACACGTTTTCTCTTTTACTTTTTTTTCTCATACCACAAAATGTATCATACTTATATTTGTACAGTTTTCTACTAATCTATCATCTTTTTAATTTATCCTCTTTAACACTTTATACAAATTTAATAAAACAGCATATACCACTGGGTTAATTAACCCTAAACCTCATCCTTCTTTATTTATATACAAAACTCCTATTTTTACTGTGTTTAATCTAGAACCCTATACAAATGAAAACATTATCTGCAATAATTCCTTTTCAAATACTGTTACCAAAATAAATACACTTGCCCTGGGATTCAAAAACTCCATGTAGGCTTTGCGGGAAGCCTACTCAGAGTTAATGTGTGTACGGTGATGCGAGATGAGCATCAGTGCTAATTACATATTCATTATGCCGCATACTGCATTTAAATGTAAATAAGCACTGTTTTGCTGGGTAGGAAACTGTATAAAGCAACATGAATATCATTTCTGTTTACAGCAGAGCACAGTCAGTTGCTGTGCTTTCTCAGAATGCCAAAATGATCACCAGGGCTTAACATATATATGTTTCCATTGCTCTCAATCACTGGACAAAACCCAACATAATGGGGGGACAATGATCCATAAATAGGGACAGATTCTACATATTTGCACATTAGAAATGTAATAGAATAACAAGAGGTTAGATTTATAATACATTTTCTGAAGGATTTGAAGTCTGAAACTCAAATGTATGTAATTATTTAGTGACATCAGTCCTGAGATCATCCCAGTGATATTACAGAAAACCACAAATTTTATAAGGAACAAACCAAAAATATAAGGCAAAAGTGTGGACATACTGTGAAAACCTGAACAGTAAAGAGGTATGGTATGTATATGGTCCAAGCACAGTACAAGACAGTGTATAGAGTGCAGAGCATTGTGAAATCCCATTCCCGGAATTCTGTCCTGATGCTGTGTAAATGATCTATAAGGATACATGGATTACCATGTAAAATAAACAGTCAGTGGAAGTGTGTGTATTGAATAGAGAAGCACAGATGAATTGTAGGAATGAACACACAGAAAGAGGACAGGTGAAACAACCTAATGTACAGCAGATGAGGGCATGTCAATGGAAGATAGTTGTAGCAGCAACACCAATCACATATCAGTATGGTACAGTAGAGATGGCACAGTGAAAATGTGTATTATGTGACTGTCACGCAAGGTGACATAACAATGGGGAAAATGGCTGTCTGAGATAAGCATCCTTTAATGAACAATGCAGAGGATATCTATCAGGGATGTTATATGCAATTGGGGTAAGGTGCATATTGTGATGCTGTGCAAACTGAGTTGCCTGAATATGAGTGTAGTCTCAGCAGAGGTCTCCAGCAAGTGGGAAAAGTAAAGGCTCATTGACAACATTAAAAGAAGCAAGCACAATCACGGACAATATCAGAATAATACCACCAGTAATCCCATGTCAATGACATAGCATATGTGATTTAGAATGATCAGAGAGGGTTCTGCACAAACACACTTATACAGCTGTTATGACATGTCTGCACTCTATGAGGGTAATCATGCATACCATGCTGACACTGTCACATCTGCTGGATGTGATAAGAAGGATACTGCTAAACCTGTATGTGACATTATGAGCAATACAGGCTAGTTGACTAGTGTGCATGGCGTATCTATATATCTATATATCTGTATCTATTTATATATATATATATATATATATATATATATAGATATATATAGATATATATATATATATATATATATATATATAGATATATATATATAGATATATATATATATATATATATAGAGAGAGAGAGAGATGGCACAATCCACATTGTCACAAATGTTGTCCATGCTATTAATGTTGCAAACAGCTATGTATGTACTGTGTGCATCACTGGAACAGGTTATCACACATGCATCTGGTGTAGCAACTTGATGGGGATTGTACACCATCAGACAGTAATGTTTATGCCATAAAAAAGATTACCTAGGTATTGCCAATAAGATATGTGACAGCTCACTGTGGCAAAGGTGGTACAATTCAGTTACACATCACTGGAAGATATTTAGTGCGGTACATGAAGGGTGCATTCTACTCAGTTACTGGTGATCCGAAGGCTGTGAACTATGGAAGTATTATGGCCTGTGATGTGGATGTCCTTCACATACACAGTGGTTGTTCATAGGTTCATAGGTTCATAGGTTTATACTAGGCTATCTGCCCTAAGGCATTTATAAGCCTAGCCCAAATTATTGTGGCTTACGCCACCCCTTATATGAAAAAATACTGTGCCCATTAGTTTGTTGTGCCTCTGTCCAGCAGTGACCCAGAGATGATTCCCGGGGTAAACCTACGATCTCCCATCCACAGGTCTAGATTTCTCTTGAACAGAGTCAGCGAGGTGCTCTGCCTCACATGGACCGGGATTCTATTCCACAGCATAGGGAGTCTCTGAGTGATAAATCTATCCCTCCAGCACGTCCTATTTATATCCGTGCTAAGGTTTAAGTCGCTTGCTCTAGTGGTTTTGGTGGATTTGGATTTTTGAGGTGGAGCATGTCCATTAATTCTGGGTTGGACATGGCCTTGTATGTCAGGCACATGTCACCTCTGAGCAGACGGTATGCGACTGAATAGAGCTGGAGTTTCTTCAATCTGGCAGCATATGACAGATTTTGGAGTCCCTTTATCCTTTTGGTGAGGAACTTTTGGGGTCTCTCCAATTGCTGCAGATGTCGGGTGAGATACATCCCGAATGGGGCATTGTACTCGATCATTGGTCTGATAAGTGAAGAGTACAGGGGAACAATGACCTCACTAGATCTGGATGTGAATCCCTTCATGATCAGGTGGGCAATGTAGAAGGTCTTTCTAACCACTTTAGCAATGTGAGTGTCAAAAGAAAGGCCACTGTCAACCTGGGTCCCCAGGTCCCTGATAACCTCTTCTGTGCTTAGTGGATTGCCACCTATATGGTAGCTTGGGGTTACCTTGTTTTTCCCGAAGGGTATGACTATACATTTTTGGCATTTAACTTCAGGCCATGGCTCTGGCACCAGCTATCTGTTTCCGTGAGTCCCTTCTGAAGGATATCAGTGTCCGATGCACTTTCCACTATGGCCCAGTTTGCAGTCATCTGCAAACTTTGTCAGCCAAAGTCCTCCCATGTTGGCCTGTACTTCTGAGAAGTAGATGCCAAACAATAGAGGGCCTAGGCCCGAGCCCTGTGGGACACCACTTGTGACCGGCTTGGAGTCTGACACAGCGCCAGCAACTCTAACCCTGTGGGTTCTGTCCTTAAGCCAGTTTGCAACCCATCTTGTGACATATGGGTTTACATTTAAGCTGGTAAGTTTTCTACAATACCAGTGGGGTATTGTGTGCCTTTGCAAGGTCAAGGTAGGCTGTATGGACTGCCTTTCCCTCATCAATGGCCTTGGTGACTATTTCAAAGAAGTCGACCAAGTTCAAAAGGCATGATCTTCCCTTGACAAAGCCAAACTGGGTCGGGTCCAATGTCTGCAAGTCCCTATATCTTTGTTTATGAGCTCCATTATGATCCTCTCCATAGCTTTGCAGACTAGACTTGTTAAGCTTATGGGGCGGTAATTACCAGGGTCCGTGAGGCCACCTTTGTGGAGTGGGACCACAGTTGCCGTACGCCACTCCTTGGGCACGTATCCTGTGGTAAGGCTGAGATTAAACAGCTGCCTTATGTGCGGGTTTAATTCCTCATTTAGCTCGTGTAGCACACAGCCGGGGACACCATCCGGTCCCATTGATGCTGTGTTTTTAGCTTTAGAGAGAGCAGCTTTCACCTGCGCATTTGAGATGTCCGGGAGGCTACACTCGGTTGGGATAGTTATCTCTCCTTTAGGGGGGGAGAGGGGGGTGAAGTTTGCACTGAACCTGTCTGCCAGTATGTTGGCAATGTCTGTGGGTTCAGTGATTTTGTATCATTTTGGACTAATTCTGAGCATATCTGTGAGTTTCCACCCAGGTTCCTAACATAGCTGAAAAAGGCCTTATGATTGTCCTTTGAATCCATGGCAATTTTTCTCTCAAAATTGGCCTTAGTTGATTTTATGAGTGCTCGTATTTTTTTTACTAATAATGATCAGGGGTGACTTCCTTTTATGGATTTTGTTCTATCATGTAATAGCTTTCTCCTCTTATTGTAAAGTTTGTTAATGGCTGGGGTCCACCAGACTGGACGTTTGCCCTTTGTGGAAAGAGTCTTGGTTTTATTTGGGATTGCCTGATCCATGCAGTCCTGGAGGTGTTCATAGAAGGCATTTGTAAGGGCTTCGCAGCTTGGGTTGTGGTTTCCTCTGACTCAGGGGCCTTGAAGGATACCACACCAGTCTTGAGTAGTGTGAAGTTTGCTTTAGAGAAGTTCTTCACTATGGTCTTTTTGTTTGGGGTGGGGGCGGGATGTGGATTTCCAGTGAGATTAGTTTATGATCAGATCTCACCAATGAGGGATATACTTCGGTGTGGAGCATTTTGTCCCCATGTTTGTGACAATGAGATCTAGTATATTTTCTCCTCTCGTGGGAACAGTGACTAGCTGTTCCATGGCATTTGAATTTATGAACTCCAGGAACCGATGGGCTAGAAAGTTAGGGCTTGAGTAATGTTCCCAGTCTATATTCGGGTAGTTGAAGTCACCCAATATGATGGTGTTTGGAGATACATTTATACCCTCCAGTGTCTTCAGGAAGGCTGTGTGGGGTTCCTGAGTTTGAGAGGGTGGCCTGTAGCATGCTACAATTTGTAGAGCAGTTTTGCCTATTGTTAGTTGCACCTGGATGGTTTCGAAGCTTCATGCGTTGCCACCAACCTGGAGGTGTGAGTATCCTTTATGAATATGGATACACCCTCCTTTTGTGGAGTGGTCCGGGTTTTGGGTCCGGAACGCATGATATGAGGTAAAACCTAATAGTGCCGGGGTTCTCTCAGGAGCCTTGAACCAGGTTTCAGTTACAGCACAGACATCGATGTTCTCCATACTGAGAAGGGCCTCGAGTGCGTGCATTTTGAGATTTAGACTTCTGGCATTGAGCAGCATTACCCTCAATTTCTTCCCATTTTTGTTTTCTAGGGTGGTAGGTTTAGAATTTGAGCCTTGCCTAAAAAGGCACTATGGGGTGGCAAGAGCCTTAGCCAATATCCGGAATCCCAGGGGTGACAGGTGCAAGCCGTCCCTTGCGAAGCAGCGTGGCTTGTCAAGCATGTCATCCCAGGCAGACAGACACTGGATCCCCTTTGAATGACACCAGACATTAAGCCAATTGTTAAAGCTGATCATCTTGTCTCTATATTGTGGCATCATTCTTGGTGAAGGAAGGATACTGCTCACTGTTAGGGTCATACCTGCCTGGGCTACATAATCAGAGAGCTCCTCTATGTCTCTTTTCATGCAGTCCAGGGAGGTACATCTCAGGTCGTTCACACCAGCATGGACAATGACTGTGTCATATTTGTACTTGCTGTGGAGTGACCCGGGTGCTTGTGTTATGTGGCGGATTCTAGCCCGATAGGCAGCTTACTGTGACCCTCTCCTTGTTCAGCCTGGTGAGTGGGACGTCAGTGTGTCTGACTATGGAGTCACCTATGACAAGTATGTTTGGTGTTGTATTTGGCCTTAAGGGCTGTGACTGCTTTGCACACTGCTTTTGTGGTTTATGTGTTGCTTGTGGGGTGTCTTGAGGTAGCAGTTGTTTGGGTGTCTGCTTTGGAGGCCTCTGCTGTTTAGGTAAATTTTTACTCAGAGCCTCAGTATGTCTTTGTGTGTTTATGTGTTTGATTCAGTGGAGTGGTAGCATTATGTGAGGCTGGTTTTGTGGTGTGTGTAGTTGCCTTCTCCTCCTGTCTGGTCTTGCCAGTCCTGAGTTTAGAGAGCTCAGCCTCCAGTTTGGCTAAATAGCTGCATCTCTCAAGTATTTGTGTTATGTGGGAGGAGGAGAGGGTTGTCTGTGTACATGAGGCAGTTATAACATTGCCTCAAGATTCCCAGATTCACCAGCTGGACCGGAGAGGAGATTGACAACTGACCTTTGGACATGCTAGAATAATATTGGGAAATCCTTAATTGAAAACAAGGGCCAGTGGGGAGTGAGGGTGTAGTGCTTTTAATTTTTAGTGCTGACTTATATAATTGCTTTAGTGAGCAAGTGCCAGGTAACTTGAGTGCAATGTGATACAAGTAACTAAATGCAAAAACGACAAACAGTAACTTTCTTTCAAGTGAAACAAGGAAATAAGTACAGTAAGCAATGCAGATATCACTAGTGATCCACAGAAGCGCTGAGAAGTTGCGTATTAGGTGAATTAGCTTCCAGGAAATAACAAGCAAACAAACAACAAGTATATAAACAAAGCTAGATTCAGTAGGCCTGGATCTAGTCTATGCTAGAGCAAACAAGGTGAACCAATTTCAGTAAGATACAGTTCAAATATTCAGGCACTATAAACCTTTAACCAGAAAATTCCCAGCTCAGAAGGGCAGAGTCCAGCCTCTTCTCCCACAAGAGTGCAGTCCACGAACCTTCTTAATGTAAAATAACTGGCCTGAAGCCCAAGTGCCTAAACCAGAACTAATACACTTGGACACTGGGCTCTCAATCAGCAGTTCCCAACTTAGAAGGATGAAAGCTACCTGTCCTGCCACCACAGTGCTTGCCACAAACCTTCCTAATGTAAAACAACTGGTCTGAAGCCCAAGTGCTTAATCCAAAAGACTTGAATGATAGCTACACTTTAATCAAGTTACAACCAAGCAGTAATAAATACCATTGAATACTTTAGAGAATGTCTGGATTAGTGCTCAAGTTACACAAACAAAGCTAGATCCAGCAGGCCCGAATCCAGTCTATGCCACAGCAAACAAGGCGCACCAACTTCAGTAAGAAACAGTTCAGATATGCATGCACTATAAGCCTTTAACCAGAAATTCCCAGCTCAGAAGGGCAGAGTCCAGCCTCTCCTCCCACAAGAGTGCAGACCACGAACCCTCTTAATGTAAAATAACTGGCTTGAAAGCCCAAGTGCTTAAACCAGAATTAATACACTTTTAGAATAACAGACACTGAGCCCAGGGAGTAGTCAGCACTGCAGCCACATGCTGGTGAAATTTCCACATGCCATCTACTCCAGGACACCAGTCACATACCTATTGGTCTGAATATAGAGTGTGATGTCTACATTATACTTGGGTTGTGTGATTGTTTTCCTTATGTAACAATTCTTCCCCATCTTTTTGTGTCATTATTGGTGTTGTCATGGTTGTGGCAGCATTCTTTGATGTGTTTTGATAGTGTCTGTATTATAGTAATATCACAGTTGGAGTCAATGATTACCCATAATCTGTAGTACTTTAGCTGTTTGGACACAGGATGTGCATGTCATTTGTGATGTCTGTAACTTAAATAATTGACAGGAAAGGGCCAAGCAGATAACCTTGATGTATGGCAATGATCACTGAACCTGAGATATAGTTCACTTCACACATTTCAACATATTTAGATGCCATGTATATGATGCACTGGTCTCTTCACTTCATAATATAGGTGTTTATGGCCACATTTGACAGTGTTGAGTGAATACCTTCCTGTGGATTTGTGTCAAATGCCTTGGGACTGTCAAATTCAAAAGGATAATAGTGTTGTCATCATGCATGCCCTGGATGATATCTGTAAGGACATCTAACAGATGTAACAGACATGATGTAGCATTAACAGCTTACACAGGCCTGTTGCACACAGCTGGGATATTACTAGTATCCATTTAGTAAAATGTCCATGATGACATGTTGGTCTACCTCACAGATGAGGAGAGTCAGGATGTGTCCATATATTAATGCATTGGCTGCTGTTCCCCCCTCCCCAAATCACATGGATGCATGTTGATATACACCCTTCTACAGGAACATTGTCTTTGGGGAGGATGTGTTGAAGTGTGTTTTCAGCTGTGTCAGGAAGGTGTATGTGCTGAGTCATGCAATAGGTGATCTGTGATGTTGTAACAGCCTATTGATTTTGTGTGATAGGCCTGGATGAAGGTAAAACAGTGCACACTGGCTATCCTGACCTGGCCTAGGGTTTGGACACAATCACCCAAGCAGGTATCATTGAGAAACTCACCCAGCTGTGGATTAACTCTTATGCCAGTAGATGGGAAACTAATTGGATCACTGACAAAAAACATATTGTGAAAGTCAGTGAGTCAACCTGTACCAGTAGAGTTGTCACCACTGGTGCACTCCGGGGATCTGTGTTAGTCTCTTTACTGCTTGCACTCTATTTCTTAACAGTTCAGGCTAATGTATACCGCCTTTGGCTTTCCGTGTTTGCTGATTCTTGCATACTGGGTGCAATTGAGTCCAGTTATGATGATATACTATGGTAGGGGCTAACACAGACAAGCAATTGATAACAAAGCTATACTGCCTGCAAATAAATGCAAACATGTGTCATTTTTTGTCCTTCTGCAAAGTAGAATTCCCTGCTAATTACAGCATTGACAATAGTTCCACTATGCTGAAACCAGTTTCCCTGCTAATTACAGCATTGACAACAGTCCTGCTATGCTTCAACCCAGTGATGCAAGCACTGGGAACACACATAGATAGCAATCTGAACTTTGACCACCAAGTTTCCACACTGTTATTGAAAGCCTATGTTGTGCACTTCATAAGTCATGCCATGGTATTCAGATCTGAGCATTATATTACAGCACTGTACTTGAATCTCATCAGAACACTAACAGAGTATAATGCTCTTTTTTGCATGTACATCACCATACACATGCGGCAGTAGGAAAGACAACAGGAGTTTCTCAGCAAGAAAGCACAGAACCTACAAACCATGCCATGACATATGTGGATAGACTGTAAGCCATGTTACTGTAATCTGGATTGTATAGGATGAGGTGACTTCTGCCTGGCCTCCAGGTCAGTCTCTGACCCTGTCCTGGTGGGAATAGTGCACTTCCACAAATCAGATATAGCTGATGACATCAGCAGTGTCTAGTGAGGAGATAATAACATTGTCACATGCTGGTGTAAAAGGCTGTAATGTTAAGCAAGAGCACAAACACACACACACACACACGCACACACACACACACACACACACACACACACACACACACACACACACACACACACACACACACACACACACACACGTACCCCAGTTGACTGCAGTGAAAACAGAACCCCTACCTAAGTACACCAACTATAGCACTCTGTACTTAAGGCAAGCACCACAGCTCAAGCTGACTTGGACTGTCTCAGACAACACGTTATAGCTGATGAGTTTAGCAGTGTCTGTTGAGGAGAATATGGTAATAACAGTGCCCCACATGCTGGTGTAAAATGTGGTCTCTAATGTCAAGCATGAACACAAACACATACACCCCTACCTATATAAGTAAACAGATTACAGAGCTCAATACTTCATGCAAGCACCATAGCATAAGTCTGACTGTTACAAGGCTGCAGGACAACTTATAGTGGATGACATCAGCAGTGCATGTAGGATAGAAGATGTTGGGAAACCTTAATGAGATGACATTATAGGCATGTCCAAATATCAAAATACTGTCAATTCATGGGATTTGAGTGGTAACTGTAGGACATACACTTATGGTCTTCTGGCAAGACACACACACACACACACACACACACACACACACACACACACACACACACACACACACACACACACACACACACACACACACACACACACACACACACACACACACACACACACACACACACACACACACAATTACTGCAGTGAGATCAGAACCTTTACCTAAATACACAGTCTACAAAGCTCAGTACTTTATGCAAGCGCCACAGCACAAGTCTAACTATTATACTGCTGCAGGACAACTTATAGTGGATGACATCAGCACTGGATATAGGAGAGAAGATGTTGGGAGGCCTGCATAGATTCATAACTTCATAGGCTCACAGCACTTTACTAGGCTAATGGCCCTAGGGTATTTACAAGCCTAACCATTTAAAAACCCAAGTACCCTTATTGAGCAGAAAAAGATGTTCATTGTTAGCAGAGGGGTTTTGTGATCAGTACTGACTGCCCTGTCCATGATGGACATAGATGCCACCCCTGGTGTAAATTCATGATCACCCATACAGTTATCAAGGTTGCACTTGAATAGGGTCATTGAGGAGCACTGCTTCACATGCAGTGGGAGCCTATTCCAGATGAGTGGAAATTGCTGTGAGACATATCTGTCTTTCCAGCATGTTCTGTTTATATCACACACTAGGTTGAGTTCCTGGAGCAAGTTATTCTTGTCTCATTTGATTTGCGGATGTCCAACATTTCCAGTAGGGCAGGGTCTGAGACTGTTCTGTATACCAGGCACAGGTTGCCTCTCAGCAGCCTGTATGATACTGAGTACAGTGACAGGGCTCAGTGTTTCTATGTATGTCATATTTTGGAGGACTTGGATTCTCAATTAGTGGTCTGATAAGGGTTGAGTATGGTGGAGATATGACCTCCCTGGTCTTGGATGTGATGACCTTAGTTTTAAAGGAAAACAACAGGATATTAAAACAGATTCCCCAACCTACTGACTCTTCCAGTCCCTGTTTGTTGATAAAACTTAAAAAAATCACCCTTGCAGCTTTAACAAAATAACCCACTCAACTGTTTTCCCTGTTCTGCTTCCTAGCTTTCTATACTGTTTTTGTTTCACTTTGCATACCAACTTGAAAAACCTGTAGCTGGCTCTGAAATTATGATGTCACATCTGCCATCTGCTCTTGTTCTAGCTATCAGGATGTTTCCTCCCCCAAAGTGATGTAATCCCCGCCTGATTTGCATGCTGTATAGAAGAGCCAGTGTTCCTCCCACATTGTGATGTCAGACCTGCCTTACCCAGCACACTCAACCTAATAAAATCCATGTGGTGTGTGGAACTCCTTTTCATTGTACGTGTATCCTGTCGACGGCATTTGTTTGAGGGATTACTGAAAAGTTTGGATTGCCTGCATCTTCATCTGAATTTTTTGCTTTATTGGTAAGGTAAGTCTTCCTAGTGAATTAAAAATGTAATTCTACACACAGCCCCTGTTTGAATGCACTCCTAACCCTATTTTGTTCTGCCTGATATAGTTTATGCTTCTGTTTGAGGGTGCCACATAGTTCACTATTGTATGCTGCTGCAGACTATCTAGATTAGCCTACTTCTGTTGTATTTGCTTGCTGCTGCTATTATATGTATTATGTATATTATTATTGTATTATGGTTATACATTTTATTTGATACTGCTGGTTCTCGGTTAATTATCTAGTCGTGTTCCCATGTGTGAATGCTGCCTTCTGTTTTAGTCAGGTCCCATGCTGCATGCTGAATTCAGCTTGGAGAGTACTATCTGCATTTATCTTTGTTACTGATACTCAGAATAAGCCGCCTCTTCTTTTTTTTTATGCAAGTGTTGGTTTATAGTGATAGCTCGTATATTTATCACTACTGTTGCTTGTTTGTTTTTTCTAATTTTAGCATGTTATTAATGCTCATTTTGGTATCTGTTTGTGTGTGCCATGCTCATTTATATATATATATATATATATATATATTTTTTTTTCTGCTGCCCATTAGTGTTTCATGCAGCTGTTTTAAAGGTTAAAGCAAGTTGGACTGCAATTGCGACATTCTCTTGTCGGCAAGTATCATGTTTACATGCCCTTGTTTTGCAGTGGGTTGTGTTTGTGTGTGCCGATATCCTCTACATTTTTGAAAAGCCCCCTCACCCCAAAGAACGTTTCGCTTTCATGGTATATTCTGAACCAAGTTAGGTACTACTGTAAATATTTTAGCTCTGTGAGATGTTCTTGGTATTGTAACACATAGCACTTCTATTTAAAAAATCCTATGAAGTGTAATGTTGGTGTGTGTCTGAACCTGTTCTAACTGAAACCTCCGAGGTCCGGAAGGGGTTATGCTGAGTCAGCGTAGCAGGAACATTCATTATGAATGGAGAATACTATATAATTTTATCAATGGTACCCATTTATTTCCACTTATATGTATTATTAACATTGATATTTTGCAATAACACTGGTCTTGTACGAATCGACCGTTCGCTCAGGTCTGCTAAATTGTCTTACTGTAACACATCAGTAGCTTTAGTGGTATTAATTGTACCGTGCCAGATTTTTTAGTTATGGACATTGAAATTGCTTTATCAGCATAGGTAGTATGATGAGATACTAACTTGATTTCAGGGCTGTATGGTTTAATGTTGCTCCTTGTTTAGCTTTATAACATGTTTAATGCATCTCCTCTAAACATTCCTGTGTCTATTTTTAGTACCACTATTATGCAAGGATATGATAGGGGTTCACACTTGTGGTTGGCTGGGCAAAAAGCAGCTCAATTCAGTCATGTTTTTGGATCAGTATAGCATTGTATTAGTGCTTTAAAAACATTGAAACATCTCCTCCATATGTTTTATTCAGAGCTGAGGAGGATCAAAATGTATGAAAGGCACTGCAGACTTTAATAGCCAGAGTGATTACTACAGTTCTGAACTATGTTTCTGTGACTGCATATATGTGTGTGAATTTTCTAGGGTAAGGAGTGCTTCCAGGTAATACATTTTTTTATATTTAAACTACTAGCCTTGAGAAGCAGCACCTTTAGGTATTTCTGACTGTTTTTTATTATGTTGGCAGGCTTAACTTGGCATATCCTAAAAAAGGCACTATGGTGACAAAGTTTTTGTCAATATTCAGAAGCCAAGTGGTGATAAGTGCAAACCATTTCTTGGAAAGCATAGTGCTTGTCAGTTATGTCTAGCCAAACTGACAGAGATTGGATCCCCTTGTTGTGACACCAGAAGCTAAGCCATTTGTTGAAGTAGGTCATTTTTGCTGGTCCTGTGGTATAATCATTGCTGAAGGCAGGATACGACTCAAGGCTAGATTCATAACCACCTGTGACACATATTCAGAGAGCTCCATGTCCCTCTT